>NW_019268631.1:159183-207367 GCF_002738365.1 Cucurbita moschata
TTCATTTTAATTCAACAATTAATTTGAATAATGAATTTCAAATTAGAGTAACATTAAATGATTAATTAAACTATTTAATTAATATTTAATATTAATTCAAATGCCAATCCCAATCAATTCCGACACATAATTGATTAAGATATTTAAATCTTATTTAAATATCTTAGATTCTCTCCTTTTGTTTAATTCGTAAGTAAAACAAAAATGCGGTTAAATATATCATATATATGTAGCGCATATTCCCTAATTTGAATTCGAACACTTCGAACTCACTCGTCACACTGTTCTATGGTTTAGTCCGATATGAGCTAGCAGAGGGACCTAATGGACCTATAGATCATGGGCTCCAACGATCCAAGATTAATCGTTTAAACTCATTAACCTTGTTAACCAACATTCGTTAACTACTAGGACACTCCACTATAGCCTAGTAGTTGCACTCCCCTCACTATAGATATATTTCTGTCCATTTGATATAACCATGATTAGTAAGTCGATCCTTCACAGGTTGTTCGTAACTAGAGCTGGGTCAATTTACCGTTTTACCCCTGAAGTTACTTCTTGTTTCTTATGTCTCACTGATCCTCTAATAAACAATTGGTTTGTGGTCCAACCAGTAAACCGAATCCCTCTCAGGCCAATGAGAGGGTGGGGCCCCTTGTTCAAGACCTGGAGTCAGTGCTTAAGGGAACTACCTCTCTTCTATCCCTAAAAGTGGGTAGGAGTGAATTCCATCTTGCACCCCATGTCCCCAGCCATTCACCCAGTCTTACCCCTGAAATGGGAGGCCTATTGTGTCGGCGAACTAGAGCCACTCTCACCCATGCAAATTTAAGGATAATTTCGAATAAACAGGAGTTCATGGTTAGCTCAGGATTAAAACCGAGTTACCTAGGTTATCGATTGAAAAAAAATCAGGCTCAACAGTAAACGACACTATAAAGTGAGAGTGGTTTTCTTCATGGTCCGATCTTATGCAATACTCATTGCATTGGACGCCCCCACTCACATGTCTTCACATGTACAATTTAGTGATCACATTGTTTATATCATATACAAAAGTGGGCCGCATCCATAGTGTCCCCAGAATAAGGTACTCAGCCTTATCCTTATACTATAGATCATTTTGACTATATACTTGAACTTGATCCACTCTTATATCTCTACATATAGTTCAAGTAATCATACTATGGCCAGAGTGTTCTTAGTTTATTGGATTTAGATTAATGATCGTAAAGTTCACTTTATTCAATAACAATCTTTACTGAATAAACAACAATAATAACTTTATTGAAAATAGAATATGTTTTTGTTTACAAACTATGAGTTGTAGGACATAAAACCCAACAAATTTTAACCCCCTTCTAGACTGATTCTCATGACAAGCCTTATGGTTCCAAAAGCTAGACACAATAAGGAGTCTATTGAAGGAAATGTGAAGTAGTTTGGATACTAGAAGCTCAAGAACGGAGGTCCCAAACGTCGATGATGAGGTAAGTAGCCACCTTGGACTTTTCTTAAGAAATACTTGTAGGAATCGATTGGATTTTCATATGAACCCTAAACCAAGTATGACACAAGGATATATGAAAGAAAAACTCAAAGAACCGTAAGATAAGGCCCTGAATCGACCAAATTGCTCGAGATTTAAGGAATGTTAAAATAACTCACTAAATGAGCCCGGATGGCTATGAAATTTTAATGATGAGCATATTATAGCATGTTTAGGTTATATGTGAAATTTGGTGGTCAATAGATAAGGATAAGTACGTAAACCAAGAAATGGGGCAAAATTACCATAATGCCCTTAAGGATATTTACCTACGGTTCATGACCTAGATGATCTCCAAATGTTATGAAACTCTACAGAAGATCTTATTTTATGATGATTTATGGGGTGGTAAAGTTTGAAAGCTATTGGAACTCGTTAAGTAGCAAAACCAAGAATTTGGGGTAAAATGACCATAATGCCCCTAAGGAAGACTACCTACGGGTTAAGCCCTAAATGACCTCCCATCATTATGAAACTCTACAGAAGATCTTATTTTATGATTATTGATGGGGTGATAAAGTTTGAAAGCTATTGGAACTCGTTAAGTAGCAAAACCAAGAATTTGGGGTAAAATGACCATAATGCCCCAAAGGAAGACTACCTATGGGTTAAGCCCTAAATGACCTCCCAACATTATGAAATGTTGTATGAGTCCTTATCCCAGGATGAAGTTTGGGAGTCATTGGAAAACGTTAGATAGCGAAACCAAGATATGGGGAAAAATGTACATCACAATCCACATGACTTTACCTCTTAGGATTACTAACGAGGTACCCATAAAATAAGAGATTCCCCACAGGTACCCTTGGTTGCTAATAAGATTCTAAGTGCACAAAGTTACGTTGGGCTATTCCTAAGAAGAACCTTTAAGTTCCAAGCATGACCCAAGACGTTATTCATAAACCTAGGATCCCCAAGAATACAAGGAAACACCTAGGTTAAAGCAGATGGTATGCTTAACAAGTTGCTAGGATCCATGCTCGGAGTAACCATTATCTCCCATCACGAAGTGTATCACGAGATCCCTATTCCTTTTTAGGTGAGATGCCCTGCTATATGTACCACGAGCAGGTTGTCATGATGGACTTATTATTTTTCTCACCTAAATGAGATGCCTTGCAACACGATATGCCAGCAGGATGACACGTTTATGATGATGTCACCTATGCACTCATGGGGAGAAAACTAAGGGTTACTTTAAAAGTGTTTTCAGGACCAAAACACGATATATGATATGACAACCTCTAAGCGTTAGTTCCTTAAAACGAAACAAGAAGTCATATCCTAGCTCAAGGTCTAAATATGCTCCAAATCATCAACCATGTCCTGTAAGGTCTATTTTATATGACACGAGGATAAGCTCAAGATTTCAAGTTGGTTGGAGAAAGTTTGGAACATAAGCCAAGATGGAACTTAAGGAAACGCCTAAAGAAAACATGTCAAGATTCAAGACTCTTTTAGAACCCTCTAAAAAACTCCCTATGAATCTATGACCTTCTAGAACAACTCACGCTAAGATGGGTTCATATGATTACGAATGCATGTTACAAGTTATGCTTCAAGAAAATAAGAACCTTAGAAACTTACAAAGTTAAGAGCCAAGAGCATTACCAAACAAGCTTTACAACTACCAAGATGAGGACCAAAGTCCTTAGACATGAAAATTCAAGAATGCTAGGTATTACTCTAAGCATGTCTAATTCTGGCCCATAACTCCGATCATGAGGTGCTTTCTAAGGAGGCCTTTTTCCTCATCTAGGTGGGATGCCCTACACCGTGTTTCCTTTTCAGGATGTCATGCGTGGCCTCATTCCCCTCACCTAGATGAGATGCCCTGTTGCAGGATGCCATGTTCATGTATGCACCGATCACGCGACCTATATGGTCTATGTTAGATTATGCGACCTTTATGGTCTATACCATGTTCATGCATGCATTGATCACGTGACCTTTATGGTCTATGCCATGTTCATGCATGCATCTATCATATGACCTTTATGGTCTATCATGGGGAGAACCTATGGCCATGATGGAGCAAGAAGAGAGTAAGTTATCCTAGCCATGAATTAAGAACCCCCCTAAGACCTCCCACGATACATCATGTTTATGACTTAGACTACGTTGCTTGGAACGTATAAAGCTTTGAGCATAGGTATTAAGACCGTGTCGCTTGGAAAAGCATGAAGCCTCGGACACAAGATGACAAGTTTATGTCTAGTACCATAAGTCCTAAGGGGAGTGTCTTAGAAAATGAATTAAGAAACACAACAAGATCTTACAACAAGAACAAGAATAAGCAAGAACAAAAAGTGTGGTACCCTAGCATATCAAGGACACGATTAAGAGCCTGTAAGTAGGTTGCTTACTGAGTCTTGTACTCATTCCTTATTCTCCATTTTTTTTTCAGGAAATAAGGAGCTTGTCGAGGTCTGGAGCGGACTCTGGAGTAGGTGCCATAGACAAACCTCACCCGTCGTCCTTCAACCCTTTTGTGTCATCCCTTAACTTGTGTTTTAACCATTGTGTTGTGTTTTATTTTGATATAATATTTGATATGTTTTAAGTTTGGGTTGTTTTATTTTATGAAAAATTTATCTGTCTTTTTAGAGTCATCGAGTAAGCCTGGTCCTTACACCAATAATCAAGTCCTTGGGAAAAGACCGAAAATTTAAGGTTTTAAATGTAACGATTCAGATTTTCCATTTTTCCTTATTTTGTTAAGACTTTAGTTTTATTTCTATAAACGACAGGATATTATGTTGTAGCATTTATGCTCGCCGGAAAACATGCATGATCTTCGGTGAGACAGTTATTACCTTAATGGGAAAAAGTTTTGACACCTTTTATATTCCTATGTCCAACCTTCACTTAACTTAAAAATAATTTTTGTCTCCAACTCACCTTATGTGTTTGAGTGTGTCTGAGAGAATAAGAATCGAGAGTGTTCGAAAGGAAATCATGTGGGTTGGTTCGTTGGTTTTTCGGTGAGTTCTCTAAATCGGTGGGGTTGCTAATCCAGAGGGAGAATCGAGTGGAAATAAGCCTCGACAAAGGGATCGCTGCATTGAAGAAGGCAGACTGTCGCAATTGAAGAAGAAGGACGTTACGGGACTATCGTCGAAAACTGAGAAGACTGTGTCATCGTCGGCGGTGGTGCATCTTTGATTAGGGTTTTCGAGGTCTTTCGGGTAAGGAAGACGAAGGAATCAGGTCGGGTTACTTTGGCCTCTAACCCAGCCCACAGATGAACGCGGGCCGCGCTTGTTTCAGCACAATATGAACCCAATAAGTCCGTGGCAGTTTGGCTCGCACAAGACAAGTGGCTTGGTACCCCAATATATCGATTTCAAGGTTTTCAGCCTATTCGAAGCCGTTTCTGCACTTAGATTTGCAATTTGAGGTCAATAGGGTCATTAATATTCAAAACCGATCGTGTTAGGGTTTTCCTTTGTTAACTAACACGAGGTTTAGCTAGAATAAGTTATGAAAGATTCTTAAATAAGTTATGTGGTTCTTATAGGACATAATTAACTGTTGGAATTAGCTTGTTGTGAGTGACTTCGACCAAGGCCATCGAGGTAAGTGACCTTATTGTTGGAGTTAGCTTATTATGTGTTGTATGATGGTGCCTGCCCTATGGCCCCTCCATGCACCATACTTTATGTGATATGACTATGTGATGTATGGATTATGTTGACTGTTGACTGTTTATGTTAAGAAAAGTTATGGTTGATCTGCTAGTATTATGTGCCATGAAAGTGATGAATGTTGTCATGCATATACGTAGCATGATGGAGTTACGTTATGAAATGCTTATGGAATTGAAACGTATTTTCATGTTATGTGATATCTCATGTAATGTATGTTATGTAATATTCCATGTAATGTAAGTTATGTAATATGTCATGTAATGTAAGTAACGTATATGTAATGTTAGTAATGTTTATACAATGCCATGTTAGGTATGTTAAGAGACCTCATGCATATATATATGTCACTTGCATCGGGATACTTCCTCTTTATGTCATGAAAGAATGAAATATGATATTTATGTTCATCATGATATCATGCAGGCCTTTTCTGTTATGTGGTGTCCGACAACGTGTAATACGTTGTGCCCAACAAAGCTAGGCCCAGGGGTTATGTATACAAGCCTGCCTAGTGGGACCATGTGCGCGTACATGGGCCATGTGTGGAGAAGTACCACACATCCAACCCTACCCATAATAGAAAAGCACCCAAGGCCATGTATAGTTTACAAAAAGTTAGATCCCGCTCATATGTTGCATGTGCTTGCATATCTAACCCCAACAGTCATGTGACTTACTGAGTATTTCATAAAATACTCAAGCCACGTACTAACTACATTTTTAAGGTAAAGGCAAGGCGCCAATGTACGGCTGACGGTGGAGATGAGGTTACCATGGAAGTGAGAGGGCATAGTTAGCAGATTAAGTTGTTATTTGATTGTTTAAGTTACATTGTTAAACATTTATTTCATTTAAGCTTTTAAATTCAGTTATTGAACATTTTCGTGTCGGAGTTATGTTTAGTTGGATTTTGAACCTTTACGAAAGACTAGTGTTTTTTTTTCAAGGTTATTTATGATGAATTTCTGCTTAACGACTTATGCATGTATGGGTGACGCCGCTAATTAGGTTAAGAAAATTAGGGGTGTTACAGTTAGTATCAAAGCTTTAGGTTATAGATCTTGGAGACTAGCTTACAATGTAGACCTAACGTACTTCCATGGTCCTCCAGCAAACGCACCGTCACCTTTAGGAATGCCTTTTTAAGAATTAAAGTTTCTTAGTTAAATGATGCATGCAGTATGGAATATGTATATGTAATGAATGATATGATGTGCATGTGTTAAATATTGCAAGTTTTGTGATATGTCATCATGTACTATCGGATGGTTATGTTAATGCTATAGTTGTATATATGAGTGACTTGTATAATTACGAATGTTTATAGAATCTATTAGATAAGGATGTGACTTAGTAGTTACATGCATTGTTTAGATGCCACCTAGAACTCGAGGAGGGGGTCTTATGAGACGACCCCTGCTTAGGGGTAGAGGAAGAGGAAGAGGAAGGGGACGAGAGGATTCTGTAGAGCAGCCTTTTCCACCACCAGCGGCACCTCAAGCCGCACCTGACCTTACAGTTGCCCTAGTAGATGCATTGCAAACTGTGATACAAAATCTGACTGCTAACCAGCAAGCAAATGCTTCTACATCAACCATGGAGACTAGGTACCTCTAGGATTTCAAGAGGGGTGGCCCTTGAACTTTTAAGGGGGCATCTGATGATCCAACGGTGGCATAAATGTGGTTGAGGTCCATTGAGTCAATATTTGTGTTGACCAACTTCCCTGAGGCTCATAGGGTGGAGTGTGCTACGTTTATCCTGCGTGATGATGCAGAATTGTGTTGGCAGACCACTCGCCACCTTATTAGTCCTGATGGTGGTGCAGTCTCATGAACGGAGTTCAAGAATGCCTCCACTAAAGAATATTATCCAGAGGATGGCCAACTATGAAAATAGCAGGAGTTTACTCAATTGAGTCAAAGAGAGCATACTGTTACTGTTAGGTTATGGAGCCTGGTGCTTATTTATAATAGATGGTTAAATTAGGTAAAGCTATATATAGTAAATAGCTATATATAGTAGATGGTTAAATCTGGTAAAGCTATATATAGTAAACTAAACTATATATATATCCCGTCCAGTAGAGCTTTGAAATGTACTTTTTATTCTCTGTAATTCTCTCTTACTGTACATACGTGAAATCATCAATAAAAAAAAAAAAAATTCTTTTAGCCAGAGTTCTCCTTGCACTTTTCTCTATCCTGTTCTTTGTGTTCATCTAGATCGAGCGTGTGCGTTGTTGTGCGATCCTAACAACTGGTATCAGAGCTAGGCGAAATTCATCACGATCTGTGAAGATGGAAAGTTCAAAGATTGAAATTGAGAAGTTCGATGGATCCGATTTCAGTTTCTGGAAGATGCAGATTGAAGATTATCTGTACCAGAAAGATCTTCACGAACCTCTGTTGGGGGTGAAGTCGGATACCATGACCACGGAACAGTGGAAGCTCAAGGATCAACAAGCCTTGGGGCTGATCCGGTTGACGCTATCCAAAAATGTGGCGTTTAACATTATCAAGGAGAAGACAACGTCAAATCTATTAAAGACGCTGTCAAATATGTATGAAAAACCGTCGGCTATGAACAAGGTGTATTTGATGCGGAGATTGTTCAATCTACAGATGTCTGAAGGTGGATCTGTTGCTGATCATATAAATGAATTCAATATGATTATAAGTCAACTAAGTTCGGTGGAAATTAATTTCGAAGATGAAATTAAAGCATTGATTTTGATGTCATCCTTACCCTAGTCATGGGATACTGTTGTTGTCGCAATCAGTAGTTAGTTCTCGAGGATCTGAAAAACTGAAGTTTGGTGAAATTCTGAGATGTAGTTCTCAGCGAAAGTATTCGCAAACGAGAAACTGGAGATTCACCAGGCAATGCTCTCAGTGTTGATCGAATGGGAAGAAGTAAATCGAAGGGCCAAAACAAAGGGCGATCAAAATCAAAGAACCGAGAAAAATCTCTAAATAGACCAAACGTAACGTGTTGGAATTGTGGAGAAAAAGGTCACTTTCGGACAAGTTGTACAAGACCAAAGAGGAAGCAGAATCACAAATCTGGAGATGATGATGATTCTATAAATTCAGCATAAGACATTGGGGATGCTCTAATCCTCAGCGTGGACAGTTTGATTGAATCCTGGATTTTGGATTCAGGGCATCTTTTCATTCGTCTCGAAATAAAGAGTTGTTCCAGAATTTCAAGTCTGGAAATTTCGAGAAGATGTATCTTGCCAACAACAAAGATTTGGAGATTAAAGGAAAAGAAGATGTCTGCATAAAAACTCCGGCAGAAAATCAGTGGACATTAAAGGATGTCAGATATATTCCTGGTCTCGAAAGAAACCTGATCTCTATTGGTCAGTTGGACAGCACAGGTTATGCAACAAAGTTAGGGAAGAGTTCGTGGAAGATTATGAAGGGTGCTACAATGGTAGCACGTGGCTCAAAATCTGGAACCTTATACACCACTACAGGGTGTATGAACATAGCTACTGTTGCTGAGAGTGCTTCAAATTCAAGTCTACAGCACAATAGACTTTGAACATATGAGCGCGAAAGGAATGAAGAGGCTGGCTGCGAAAGGAGTTTTAGAAGGTCTGAAATCTGTTGATGTGGGTTGTTGTGAGAACTACGTTATAAGTAAGCAAAAATGAGTTAGCTTCACAAGGACCGCCAGAGAATTGAAGAAAGTGCAGTTGAAAATGGAACCATATGTGGAGCAAGGTTCGACGAAGCAAGTGGGAGTTGAGCTTGAGTTGCAGGAAAACTCACTTAGTGATGTTGTAGCAAATACTCATGAAACTCCTGAGACTACTGCTGAGGAACCAGATGTGGAGCAAGGTTCCAAGACCACGAAGCAAGTGAGAGTTGAGCTTGAGTTGCAGGGAAACTCACCTAGTGATGTTGTAGCAGATACTCAAGAAACTCCTGAGACTACTGCTAAGGAACCAGATGTGAAGCAAGGTTCCAAGACAACAAAGCAAGTGGGAGTTGAGGTTGAGTTGCGGAGAAAATCACCAAGTAATCTTGTAGTAGATACTCAACAAACTCCTGAGGTTGTTGCGGAGGAATCAACAGTGGAGCAAGTGACACCTGAACTGGTGTCGAGAAGATCATCCTGTACTATTAGAGTACCAGATATGTATGTACCTTCATTACGCTATCTGTTGCTGATGAAAGAAAACCACAACCCTTTGATGAGGCCCTACAGTTGGAGGATACAACCAAGTAGGAGCAAGCCCTGGATGATGGGACGTCTAGGCTTCAAAAATGCGTTGTACTGAGATTGAGTACGTGGCAATAGTTGAAGCTAGAAAGAAGACGATATGGATGACTGACTATCTGGAAGAATGGGCAAGAAGTAGCACGAAGATATTCTTTATAGAAATAGTTAGAGTGTCATACAGTTGGCGAAGAAACCCTGTCTATCATTTAAAGAGAAAATACAGAAGACGATACCATTTCACTTGCAGGTTAGTGAAAGATGGTAATGTGTTTGGAGAAGATAGAGGGTGCAAAGAATCCAGCAAACATGTTGACAAAATGTGTTGATGTTGGAATTTTGAGGTTGTGCAAAGCCTCAATTGATATGGTGCCATGAAGACCATGAAGATGCTCATGGTCGTTTGAGAATGAAATTCTTGGTTGACTAGATCAATCTCCAAGTGGAAGAATTGTTAGGTTATGGAGCCTAGTGCTTATTTATAGCTTGGTCAACAGATATATCCGGTAAAGCTATATATAGTAGATCGTTAAATTGGGTAAAGCTATATATAGTAAATAGCTATATATAGTAGATGGTTAAATCTGGTAAAGCTAGATATAGTAAACTGAACTATAGATATATCCCGTCTGGTAGAGCTTTGAAATGTACTTTCTATTCTGTGTAATTCTCTCTTACGGTACATACGTGAAGTCATCAATAAAAAAAAAATTCTTTTAGCCAAAGTTCTCCTTGCACTTTTCTCTATCCTGTTCTTTGTGTTCATCTAGATCGAGCGTGTGCGTTGTTGTGCGATCCTAACAGTTACTACCTACGCTAGGGAGTTTTCTAAGCTGAAGCGTTTTGCCCAGAATTGGTGATCACGGACTACAGGATAGCCTGACAATTGTACTGGGGTTAGATACGAAGATTCGCAACACTGTTGAGGCGATTCCACCGACCACTTACACAGAGACGATCCGACAAACAACATTGTGATTATAGGCTTGAACAGCAAGGCTGTGAGAACAGGTCAGAAAATAGGCCTAAGTGTAAGGAGTGCGGTAAGAATCATTGGGACCAGTGTTTGCCTTGATCTAGAGCCTGTTTTCGATGTGGAAAGGAAGGGAATTTTGCTAAGGATTGTCCTCGAGGTTTAACTATTGATGCTGGAAAACAATAGAGGTCATTACGCATTGTGGATAACCCCCCTCAGAACCGTCCTCTAGCAAGAGCTTATTCCTCTACCAGCAAGGATATTGGAAACCCTGATGCAGCGGTGACAAATACACTATCTGTTCTTGGGCACCTTGCCTTGACATTGTTTGACTCTAGATCTACCCATTCTTTTATTTCTACTGTTTTTTTAGTCAAACAAAGTTTGTATTAGAACCTTTATTGCATGGATTCTCAGTAGGCACACCCTAGCAGGGGTGGATATGATTGCTGCTTATAGAGTAAAAGATAGTCATGTATTAGTATCAGGAGTTAAAATAAAAGTGGACTTAATAGTACTTGATATGTCTATGTATGATGTGATTTTGGGAATAGATTGGTTAGCGAAAAATTATGCTAGTATAAACTGTTACAAGGAAGAAATGGTGTTTACACCACCTTTCAAGACCAGATTCAAATTCAAGGGCACGAGTTTGGGTACTGTATCAAAGGTGATATCAATGATGAAAGAAAAGAAGTTGGTCCAGCATGGAGCGTGGACAATACTTGCCAGCGTTGTGGATACCAAGAAAGAGGAAGTTTCCCTAGACACCTTGCCAGTTGTGAATGAGTTCCTGTAAGAACCGTACCGTTGGCAACAAGTGTGGAGAGAAAAATGCCAGCTGTACTACTCTTTAGGGTTAAAAAAAAAAGGAAAAGAAAAGAAAAAGAAAAGAAAAGAGAGGCCGCGGGAGGAGAAGAAAAGAAAAGAAGGAAAAAAAAGAAAAGAAAAGAAAAGGGGAGGCCGCGGGAGGAAAAGAAAAGAAAAGAAGAAAGAAGGAAGAAAAGAAATAAAAAAGAAGAACGAAGAAGAAGACAAAGGAGAGGGTGGAGCGGTGGAGACGAACAACGAAGCTTGAGCCGCTCATTAGCGACGGTGGGCCGAACGGTTGAGGAAGGGAGTACACTGATGGTAAGTTCTAGTGGTGTGATTTTCATTGTTGTTCTCCAAAACCCTAATACATTTCATGGGATCGATGTACCTAGGTTATTGTTGAGGGAAGTTGGTGAGTCCTTGTGAAGAAGAAGACATGGGGTGTTGAGAGGAAAGAAATATCAAGAAGGAGGTGGGAAGAAGAGGCTGAAAACTGAGGAGGCGCGACTTGACTCATTTGTACAGAATCGAAACTCAATTTGTTTTCCCATTTCACACCATTAGATTTGTCTTTATCAAGATCTAGGTACTTGACTCACACGTTTCATAAATGTCTTATTATAGGAAAATTTCAAGCTTAGTCAAGGGACACTTGAAGACTCGATAAAGTTTTGGTTAGTCTATGATCAGATAAGTAACCATCTAGAGCAAGTTTTTAAGTAATTGCTTGTAGGAGTCGGTTTGGACTTGTGGCCAAACAGTTTAATAATATATGTAGGAATGGATATAGTTAGTTCATGGAGGTGGTACTTCAATAATGTGTGTGGTTGTACTTTGGTTGTCGTTATGGTTATATAGTTTCGTTGGCCTGAATGTAAAATCTCGTATAGGCATATGAAATGGTATGTTTTTTTGTTGAGCTAGATGGTTATTATGGTTATTATGTGACTTAGCATGGCGACGTGTTGTCGCCGTGGTTCTTTGTTAGGCATTAGGCGTGGGGCTTGGGTAGCCCATTGCTACTCTTTGAATGTTGGATGAATTATTAGGTACTAGTAATTATAAGTTAGGAAGCACATAATGACAGTGTACCGTTTTCGTAGTCACCCACAAGGGGTTGAGGGTAATCATAAAATATTATTGTGATAAGAGGTGCTTAGTGGGACGAGCCATGGCCTTTTACTGATCCAGTCGAGCGGCATAAGACAGGTAGTTACTGTTCCTAAGACAGGTAGTTTTATAGATCTGAGCCGACAAGGGCGTAAGACAGGTAGTGACTGACCCGGCCTTGCGAGGCACAGTGGCAGGTAGTTACTGATCTTAGGAACAATTGGATGTTGCCAAGCACCACTAGGCCTCATTCTTACTCATACAGAGATTATCAGATGGTGTGGTTTAATGTCATTTGGTATTAAAATTACGAGCACTCATGGTTTATTCAATTCTGCCAGAATGCTCATAAAATTCAATATCCATTTTGGTTCATCAAATGGTAGAAAATCTTTGGATCAGCCAAAGATATATTTCCAGTTCCAATACAGGAATCGTTCCACTACTTCATTCAAAATATATTCAAAATCCCATTGCCATTAACCATGCGTTTTTGCATATACTTTCAAATTCCTTGGATTTTAACTTGGAATTTTAAAATTAAGGAAACCAAAGACCAAATAAAACAGGTCTTCAAAACTATCAAAATCAAAAGGTGGGATAAATATACTTATACCCACGCAGACATCAAAGCGGTAAAGGTCTGGCTATCTGAGAATGGCCACCTTCAGGATTTATCCAAGAAGAGGACCTCCGAATTCCTTAATTCAAAGTCGAAGCTACTTGCTGCATTAGCCCAGACAACTTCTGAAGTTGATTTTCAAAAGCTTCTTCAAGAGGCCGCATCAGTCGGTTCGACGTCTTCTCCTTCTATTGTAGAAGAAGAAGACGAAGACACGATTTATGATCTCAATGATTCATTTTTGAATTATCAACCACCTTTGTAGATATCATCATCTCAATGACTGAATAGTCGTTAAACTAATTTAAAAAAAAAAAAAAAAATCCGTGAGTGGAATATGTCGACATATTCCCACTTTACTTCTTCAACTTCCCATCTTTTGGAATTTTATTATTTTGGTTTTTTCTATTATTGATGTATCTTTTCCTATTTTCATCATATTTTTGATGAATATGGCATTCCTCTTTCATCAAATTATTGATGTAAAAGGAGTTCCTATTTCCATTAAGAAATTGATGAATATGGAATAATGTAAATTATGCATTTAATTGTATTATGTAAAAACATGTATTATATTAAGCTAAGATGACAGAGCTCATGTAAATTGTAAGGGCTCAAGTCATTAAGCGTAGTAATGGTATCAGAGCATTGAGATCATTAAGCGTAGGAATGGTATCAGAGCCTCTCAATTTTCATGGGGGAAAAGAAGTTACTCGATCTTTAAGATCGGCGTTGCAGAAACCAGGAGAATGATAAGAAAATTCAGATGAATTTGGAGTATGTGATAGCTGAGCGAATAGCCCTTGTGTTCCAGGTGGTAAGACGCGGGAAGCGCAGTAAGTCCGTTGGCAAGCTTGGGTGCTTAGTCATATGAAAAATTCTGAAGAAAATCTTATCTACAACCTGACACCTTCATCAGAGACAAAACAAAGATTGAAGACTTGTCAGCCACACAATGAAGGCTCACATGTGAATTAGCAGTGTTCGTAAATTATTGGTATTTTAAATTATTAGTTAACTTTATATCTTTTCTTACTTTTAGAAAAACAGATCTTGCAGGGGTCCTGTCCTGCTAGATTCGATCTTATCTCTTAGTTGGCGTTTTTCAAATTTACGTTCAAATTCGAAGTCTATAAAAGGACTTCATCAATGTAAGGAGAGCATCGATCGGCCGATAGCTCTCTCTTGAATATCAATTGAAGAATTGAGAGAAAAATCATTCTACTTTATCTTTTATCTTACCTATCTCTTTAAGAGCGAATTTATGAAAAAGCTCAGAAAATCAAACCATTTCAAATGTTCTACCGATGAAGAAGAAAGTTCAAATGAGCATAGAAGGGGAGAAAATCTCACAATCTCAAATACTGTCAATCAAGAATATCAGATCGCAAAGATCGAAGATCAACTCCAACATTGGACTATTCCAAAGGTAGATCCTAAAACTATCTACCAAATTTCAACATTCAATTTTGCTCAAAGATCATGCATCAATTCTCAGAGAAAAATATCCCAATTCACAGCAATAGGGAGTCTCTGAATCTTTTTTCAAAATCCCTTATACTCCAACACCGTGAAGAATTTAATTATGTTCACGTCGGTCTTGTCCAAGTCGCTGTAAAACCATTGTTCAGACTTGGGTTAGATATCCCAGTCCTTATCTCCTTACGAGATAAGAGACATGAAGATTTATCAAATTCTTTATTAGGAATGGTTCAATCCAATCTAGAGAATGGACCAGTCTATTTGAATTGTTATCCAAATTTTACTTTGTCGCTCCACGACCCGCACATATTATCAGCCCTCATGCTGGATTTATAATTAAAAAATTTGAACATCAAGGCTGAAACTCATTCTTCAGTCATCATATTCAGGGTTTATTACAAACTCATGAATACAAATATTTCTCCAAGAGCATTAAGATCCTCACCAAAAGGATCAACCATGCTCATAGAAGCAAATATTGGAAAGTCTTCTGTGACTGTTCCAAAAACCCTTTCTTGGGATCAAATAACCAGAAATACACTCTGGAAAATAGAAGATGCTAATCTTCCAAGGAAAAAGGAATCTCAAAACCTAGTACAAATCATCGAGTATGACGATGGAAGCGTTAAGATAAAATTCAACGAAGAACCTTCGCCAGAATCAAAAGTAAAAGAATTCTTGAGTTCTAGACCAAGTACGTCGAGAATTTCAAGATCAATGTATGACCCCTTAAAGGTAAAGGAGGTCAATTATGATAAAAAAAGGGCATCAATCCACTATGAAGACGGCTCAAGATCTCCAACCCATACAGATATGGATACTCAATCCGTCTACGAAAGCCAGCTAAACGTTATTACAGTTGATTTCCAGATAGACAAAGAATTTTTAAAGGCAGATTTTATGTCAGCTGCCAACTCTTCAAAGAGAAAAACTTTCTTCCAAACCTACAAAGAAACTGAGCGGTGCGAGTTAAGAGCTCAGTGGTATTCTCACATGGAAACCATAGAAGAAAACATACCATTCTTCGAATGGTTTGAAGAAAATATTCTACAAATATGCACTTTGACTCAAAAAAGCTGGAAGACTACCAGAAGAGGTGAAGTATATTCAAAACATCCTCCGTTGGAAGAAGTCGAATTCGACAATTACTATGGAGAAAAGGTCAAAGCTAGTTCTTTCAAAACTATCCCAGAAGGGCTAGAAAAGGGTAATCCGGCCCTAAAGGATATCAAGAATATCTAGCATCAAAATAATTATTCAAACAAGATTTTATCTACGATCTCCACTCAGCTTGAGAGTATCGAAGGAAAAATCTTGAAAAATTATGGTACTCTGCAAGAACAAGCGGACAGCTCTGTACCGAAAGTCGATGAGTCAATCCCAAGACTCAGACCGGTGAACCTCGACATATTTACAAAGAGGATTTCAAAAGAAGAGGCCGTTATGGCCAAAATAGAAGAAAAGTTGGATAGAATCCTAAATCCTGGAATAGCACATCAGGATTCATCTATCAATGTTGTAAACAATAACGACGAAATCCAGGAATTTGAAGATGAGATTTTGTACGGGGTTGAAGAACCTCTCTACAATCGAATCGAAAGAATCTCTAGGAAAAGTCAAAATAATACCAGTAATAAAAAAAACTGGTATCCTCAACCGTCTTTTCCAGATATTCAATTCGAAGAAAAGACTCTACAAACTCAAGCCCACTACGATGGCATGGCAATCTATGAATGGAATATCGATGGATTGTCTGACTATTTGATAATGAATGTTGTCAATGAGATGATGATGGCCGCAGGCGCGTATAAATTACAGGGCCATAAATCTGACCATCAGATAACTCAAGTCTTAGTAACCGGATTTACCGGGCAACTTAAAGGCTGGTGGGACAAATATCTCGACGAAACTACTCACCAACAGATATTAAACCACTATGTCGTTAGGCCAACTACTCAAGTCATCAATGAAGAAAATCCATCAACTAGGACTGAAATACAACATGAAAGGGTTGAGGATGCTGTCAACACCCTCATTTATACCCTCATAGAAATCTTCGTCGGCGACCCTCTGAAATACTAGGAGAGATCCGCCAAGATACTCATGAACCTGAAATGCCCTACCTTAGATGATTTCAGGGGTACAAAGACATGTACTTCAGCAAAGTTCTTATTAGAACAGATAGTTCGTTGGAATTCTGGAAAGAGAATTTTGTCAATGGACTACCAAAACACTTCTTAAGGAGGATCAAAGACGGTCTGAAGACGAAGTATAATGGAACAATTCCATGGCAGACTTTGTCATATGGATCGATAGCATCCTTCATCATAGAAGAAGGACTCAGACTTTGTAATGAGTCAAAGATTCAAAACAAGCTCAATTCTTCAATATCAAACAGAAAAGAGCTTGGAAGATTTTGTGACCAATATGGATGCGAGGGGATAGAAGCTCCCTCAACCTCTAGAAGAAAGAAGGTTAAGATGCATCCAAAATCTTATAATTCATATAGGCCCAGAGAAAAATATCGGAATAAACCCGTGCAATCTCAAAAGCCAACGTATTCAAGAAGGAAGTATATTCCTACGAAAACCCATAGAGGAAAGAAAAAAAAAACTTGCTTCAAATGTCGTGAAGAAGAACACTATGCTAACAAGTGTTCGATCAGAGGAAAGATCAATGAGTTGGATATAGATCAAGAGCTGAAAAATCAGCTATTACGACTGACCCTAACCGACTCAGAGCAATCAAGCGAGGGAGAAATTCTCGAGCTCCAAGAAGAATCCGATTCATATTCTAGCACAGAATACGAATCAGAGCAGGAGGGAAAAAGGACATGCGAAGGATGCATAAATGTCCTTACAAAGGATCAAGAAATTCTACTCGAAGTAGTAAAAAAGTTCAAGATCCAGAAATTCAACAGAAAATTGCTCAACGACTTAGAGATGCCATGACAATCTCCAAACCACTTGAAAGGGAAGAAAGAAATCCCTACAGACTCCAATCAGTTGTCCAAAGATTTGAAAAACCAAGAGAACTCACTACTCAAGATCTACAAAGAGAGATTAATAATCTCAAACAAGAAGTACAGACGTTAAGATCTAAAACTAGGTCAGAATCTTATATGCTTCGTCAAGAAATTCTCAATCTTCAGGAAAGGCTACCCGAACAAAGGAAAACGGCACAACCAAACCTGGACGAAGAAGATTTTCAAAGTTCCTTCGTTGGAGCCATCACCACTTCTCAATATCAAAAATGATACGCTCTCATTACCTTAAAAATTTATGATTTCAAAATCACACTAAAGGCTCTCGTAGATACTAGATCTGATCAAAATTGCATTCAAGAAGGCCTAATACCTACAAAGTATTTTGAAAAAACTACTGAGGGCCTTAGAGGTGCTAACAACAACAAACTTAAAATTAATTACAAACTATCAAAAGTTCATGTTTGCAATGATGGAATTTGCTTCGTAAATTCCTTCCTTTTAGTAAAGGACTTAAGACAAAAGTTAATCGTAGGTACTCCTTTCATTACTCAATTATATCCTTTTAAAATAACTGGAAAAGAAGTAGAGTCAAAGCTTTAGGAAAGAAGATAAAATTTAATTTCCTTTCGCCCATAAGGATTAGTGAAATAAATAACCTTCAAAAGAATACAATTATTCGATCAATAAATGTACTAGGTTATAAGGAAAAACAAATTTCTTTTTTAAAGGAAGAAATTTCATTCAAAAGAATAGAGGAACAGATTCAAAGTAAGACTGTCCAGTCAAAAATCAAAACTTTACAAACTCATATAGAAAGGGAGATTTGTTCAACTATCCCTAATGCCTTTTGGAATAGGAAGCAACACATAGTTGATCTTCCTTATGTCAAAAGCTTCGAGGAGAAAAATATTCCTACGAAGGCCCGACCTATTCAAATGAATAGAGAATTAGTAACATTCTGCAAAGCAGAAATCAATGATCTTTTGTAGAAGGGTCTTATTAGACCGTCAAAGAGCCCCTGGTCATGTGCGGCTTTTTCGTCAACAACCAGGCAGAGAAGGAACGAGGAGTCCCGCGACTGGTAATAAATTACAAACCCTTAAATAAGGTTTTGGAATGGATTAGATACCCAATTCCAAATAAATCAGATTTAGTGCACAGAATTTCAAATGAAAAAGTATTTTCAAAATTTGATATGAAATGAGGATTTTGGCAAATCCAGATTTCAGAAAAGGACAAATATAAAACGGCTTTCAATGTCCCTTTCGGACAATACGAATGGAACGTTATGCCATTTGGGTTAAAAAACGCTCCATCCGAATTTCAAAAGATTATGAATGATATTTTCAATCCTTTTCAAGACTTTTCAATTGTTTATATTGACGATGTTCTGATTTTTTCTCAAAACATCGATCAACACTTTAAGCATCTTCAAGCATTTTTTACGACAGTCAAAAGAAACGGTTTAGTTGTGTCTAAACCCAAAATTAAACTTTTTCAAACAAAAATCCGTTTTCTTGGATTTGAAATTCATTTGGGTCTAATTAAACCCATTCAACGGTCCATTGAGTTTGCTTCAAACTTTCCGGACCAAATTACAGATAAAACCCAACTACAAATATTTTTGGGATGTCTCAATTATGTGTCTGATTTCCTCCAAAATATCAAACCTATTTGCAAACCACTTTTTGGAAGGCTCAAAAAGAATCCAAAGCCCTGGACTCAAGAACACACCAAAACAGTCCAAAAAATCAAATCCCTTGTCAAGTCAATTCCTTGTTTATCGCTGATAAACCCAAGGGCTAGTTTATGTTGTATTTTGATAATCGGTTTCGGTGAGAAGAAATTGTCGACAGGAGGTTATTGGAAGAAAAATAAAATGCTTAAAATAACAAGGAGAGAGAATGACTAAAATAAAATAAAATGAGAGAATGACTGAAATTTTGACTGGGCTTAAAATCAGGTTCTGAAATCTTCGGAACATATTTCCTATTTAAATATAACCCATCCTAAAAATGGCTGGGGAGTGGCAACTGAATCTGTGCCACTTCCTACAAAATTGCCGTCTAAAACTTCTTTAATCCATTCGTAATCGTGTGAATCTAATAAGGAAAAACTCAGGTTTTATCTAACAGTTTAACAGTGGAGACCGATGTCACTTGACAAGAAAGAATCCATTGTTCGTTTCCATTCGGGAATATGGAATTCTACTCAAAAAAATTACTCAACAGTAAAGAAAGAAATACTTTCAATAGTACTTTGTGTACAAAAATTTCAAAGTGATTTAATTAACAAAAACTTTGTTATCAAAATAGATTCAACGACATCTAAATTTGTTTTAGAAAAAGATGTCAAGAATCTTGTATCTAAGCAGATTTTTGCTAGATGGCAAGCCATTTTATCTTGCTTCGACGTCCAAATTTTGCCTATAAAAGGGGTCGAAAACCCTTTGGCAGATTACCTCTCAAGAGAGTTCTTACTCTCAAAGAAAAATTCTCCCGAACCAATCTCCTTCTCCCAGTAATGACCGGAAAGAAAGTGATCGAAAAAGGGAAGAAGCCCAATGCTTCTTCAAGCACACCTACTCCAACGACATCCGACAGCTATGCGATGAATGTAGGTTTCACATTAGTGACCAGATCTAAAGCAAAGCTTTCTAAAAAACAGGCGGAGGTTATCACTCCGACGAGGCCTTCTGCCTCCTCAACACGGCGATCTGCCGTTACTCCGTCGAGACCTACTGTCTCTTCCACTTCAATGGGACCTTTTGTCCCCTCGACCTACTCGGACGCAGTTGTTCCCGTTCGTTTTTCTCCCGTTCCTGAAATTAGGACCTATTTTCAAAAATCTGTGTCTATATCGAAAGCTCTAGTAGAACCAGAATACGACGACCCAAAAATTGGAGAAGTCATAAAAAAAGCCTATCCATCGGGATTCTTTTATATCCCAGAAGATCTTCATAAGACCAAAAGGTTTTATGAATTCATTCTTCTTGATACAAAATCCATTGAAATTACTCATATTCCGAGTCGCGATAATCCTTCGAAAATCGCGTATTCAAAATTGAAAATTTTCAAAGTCATGAATCCGACGTATTGGAATCAAGATCCATACACGGAGAAGACCTTTTCAAAACCCTTTGTTCCTCATTCTTACTCATACAGAGATTATCAGATGGCGTGGTTTAATGTCATTTGGTATCAAAATTATGAGCACTCATGGTTTATTCAATTCTGCCAGAATGCTCATAAAATTCATTACCCATTTTGGTTCATCAAATGGTGAAAAATCTTTGGATCAGCCAAAGATATATTTCCAGTTCCAATACAGGAATCGTTCCACTACTTCGTTCAAAATATATTCAAAACCTCATTTCCATTAACCATGCATTTTTACGTATACTTTCAAATTTCTTGGATTTTAACTTGGAATTTTCAAATTAAGGAAACCGAAGACCAAATAAAATAGGTCTTCAAAACTATCAAAATCAAATGGTGGGACAAATATACTTATACCCACGCAGACATCAAAGCAGTAAAGGTCTGGCTATCTGAGAATGGCCACCTTCAGGATTTATCCAAGAAGAGGACCTCCGAATTCCTTAATTCAAAGTCGAAGCTACTCGCTGCATTAGCCCAGACAACTTCTGAAGTTGATTTTCAAAAGCTTCTTCAAGAGGCCGCATCAGTCGGTTCGACGTCTTCTCCTTCTGTTATAGAAGAAGAAGATGAAGACACGATTTATGATCTCAATGATTCATTTTTGGATTCTCAACCACCTTTGTAGATATCGTCATCTCAATGACTGAATAGTCGTTAAATTAATTGTAAAAAAAAAAAAAAAAAAAAATCCGTGAGTGGAATACTTTTTCAACTTCCCATCTTTTGGAATTTTATTATTTTGGCTTTTTCTATGATTGATGTATCTTTTCCTATTTTCATCATATTTTTGATGAATATGACATTCCTCTTTCATCAAATTATTGATGTAAAAGGAGTTCCTATTTCCATTAAGAAATTGATGAATATGAAAAAATGTAAATTATGAATTTAATTGTATTATGTAAAAACATGTATTAATTTTATTAGGTAAAAACATGTATTAATTTTATTATATTAAGCTAGGATGACAGAGCTCATGTAAATTGTAAGGGCTCAAGTCATTAAGCGTAGGAATGGTATCAGAGCCTCTCAATTTTCGTGGGGGAAGAGGAGTTACTCGATCTTTAAGAACGGCGTTGCAGAAACCAGGAGGATGATAAGAAAATTCAGATGAATATGGAGTATGTGATATCACGCGTTAGGGTTAATCTGGTTGACGCTGTCCAGAAACATGACGTTCAACATCATCAAAGAGAAGACAACATCGAGCCTATTGAAGGTGCTGTCAAATATGTACGAAAATCCATCGGCTATGAACAAGGTGTATTTGATACAGAGGTTGTTCAATCTACAGATGTCTAAAGGTAGATTTGTTGCAGATCATATAAATTAGTTCAATGTGATTGTAAGTCAATTGAGCTCGGTGGAAATTATGTGCAAAAATGAAATTAAAGCATTTATTTTGATGTCATCTTTACCCGAGTTGTGGTATACTGTTGTTGCTGTAATCAAAAGTTCACGAGAATTTGATAAACTGAAGTTTGATGAAATTCGAGATGTTTGCGAAAGTATTCCCAAACGGGAAATTGGAGATTCATCTGGCAATGCTCTTAGTGTTGATCGAAGGGGAAGAATAAATCAAAGAACCCAAACAAACATGGGCGATCAAAATCAAGGAACCGAGAAAAATCTCCAAACAAACCAAACGTAAAGTGTTGAAATTGTGGAGAAAAATGACACTTTGGACAGATGGTACGAGATTGAAGAAAAGAAAAATCACAAATTTGAAGATGACAATGCTTCTATATATTCAG
The DNA here is from genome assembly GCF_002738365.1 of Cucurbita moschata. Lineage (NCBI taxonomy): Eukaryota > Viridiplantae > Streptophyta > Magnoliopsida > Cucurbitales > Cucurbitaceae > Cucurbita > Cucurbita moschata. The sequence continues at coordinate 181,523 of NW_019268631.1, forward strand.
CAGAAGATACTGAGTATGCTCTAATTCATAGCATGAACAACCCAATTGAATATTGGATTTTAGATTCAGTTGCATTGTTTTGTTTGTCTTCAAGTAAAAAATTGTTTCAAAATTTCAAATAAGGAAATTTTAGGAAGGTGTATCTTGCTGACAACAAAACGTTGGAGATTGAAGGGAAGAGAGATGTCTGCATACAAACTCCAGCAGGAAATGGGTGGACGTGATAGGATGTTAGATACATCCCTGATCTCAAGAAGAATCTGATCTCTATTGGTAAGTTGGAAAGCACAAGTTATGCATCCGAGTTTGGAAAGAGTTTGGGGAAGATTGTGAAGGGTGTCATGGTTGTAGAATGACACAAAATCTGGAACCCTATCCACCACTGTAGGGTGTATAAACATGTTGTTGTTGCTAAGAGTGCTTCCAATTCAAGTCTTAGCAACCATGTTTATACACCTTACAGTAGTGTCAATAGTCTTGCACATATGATCGTCAAAGAAATGAAGATGATGGATGCGAATGGAGTTTTAGAAGGCCTAAAATCTATTGATATGGGTGTTGTGAGAGCTGCGTTATGGAAAAATATAAACGAGTTAGCTTCACAAAGGCTGCCAGAAAACCAAAGAAAGTGCGATTGGAAATGGTTCATACAGACGTTTGGGGACCATCTCCAGTTTCATCATTTTTAGTACCAAAATTTCATGGGTTAGATGTCTCGCACTCTGCAGCGACAACTCTCTGTTTTCCTAAGGCTATTAAGATATCTCATGACACTTTTGTCCTCACCATATCTAGACACTATAACTTTGATCAGTATTGTCTTATATGGTTAACATTCACTCTTTAATGTCCAACGACATTTTATAACTACCACGAAACTCAAAACATACAATAAATTCATACAAGTTTTACAACACATCATATACTTCGAAATATGGTTAGACTACTTACTTGATCGATGTGAGACGTGTCATCGAGCTGAGTCATAGAGATATAGAGATATACGACTCTTTATCCTAATAAAAAATCTATATATTACTAAAATCCGGCTGCTCTGATATCAATCTGTCACAACCCAAATTTCAAAAGTTCAAAATTCAAAATAGAAATTTAAAATTGAAAGTGAAAACAAATAAAAATAAAAGTAAATTAATATAAAATAAGAAAATGGTGTAAAATTAAAATAAGATTGAGAGTTTAATCTATTTTACAAAATCTTTTTCCCTAAATTTATAATTAATCATAAAAAGAAATAATTAGGTATTACAAATGTGCACTTCCTTAACCAGATTCAAAACTAGATTTCTTCACAAAATTTCTCTCTTAACTCTTTCAAAACAACTCCCTTTCTTTATTTTCTTCTTTTTGGCCTTTTTTTTTCTTTCTTTCTTTTTCTGGATCTTACTGTCCCCGGTCAAAATGAAAAATTTACCCTAGTAGTTAATTTTGACCGATTTTCCTTTTTTTTTTTTTTACTATCTTTTACATTTTCCGATTTTGACCGAGACCTATCATATTTAAATTCGACTCTCTCAATAAATCCCTAAAAATTTAAAATTAAAGAAAAAATTGAGAAATTAATCTTCATTTGAACTCGTGTTACAACATAACATAACATATTACATGTCAAACACTCACAAAGTACGACATGTGGAGAGGCTACAAAGCACGCGTTGTTAATACATCATACAATTCATCCAACCAAGCCAATATAACACCACTTACCTAGTTGCCCAAAAGCGAAGTCACTAAATTTCCTGTATTGATGTTCGTTAGATTATCCTCATCGATGTCTAGTTCCAAAGCGAAATCAAACCGACTTCCTTCACTCTCTTTCTTTTTCTCTTTCTTTATTCAAATCGGCATTGGTTAGGGATAAAGAAAGGATGAGTTAGAGATTGAGAAATGGGAAGAGAAATAAAGAATGTGATGGAGAACATGAGTAAAATGAGCACGTACGCAACTCTTAACACAGTTTAACTCCTAGTACCTTAAATAAAGTTGGTCTCCTCTAATAAAATAGGAATTTCTCTTATGTTCGTTAAATTCTTAAAGACTCCAAGCTCAATATCATTAATACAATTATGCTTTATTTTGAACACGCCAAACATGAAACTAAAGTGCGTTCAATTTCACTCCATTTTATTGCCATCTTGATTGATGTGTAGGTATATTCTTGATTTACCTTAAAGTTCTTGTGACATGATAGTTTATATTAGTTAAGCTTTTCGCAAAATCACAGTTAAAAGACAATAACGATGAACGTAGGTCCATTAGTCATTTCAAAGACAATTTCTTTCTCCATCTTATCAGTAATAACAGTTCAACTAAATCCATATTATTCCAAGAAGCAAATTTACGACCCATAAAAACAACCTAAATTATGACTTAAAAATTTGAAAACATAAGTTGTAATTGATAATTACACAAAAAATTCCCTAAATCTATGAACTCGTGTTCAATTAGTTAATCCTAATGATTGTAACTAGCATAGAGTAATTAAAGCTCCACATGAAGTAATTTAAAGTTCCCGTTACTTAACTAAAGTTTATCTTATCTTTAATGAAGCATGATTTGCACTTAAGTTCATGAAATACTTATGGACTCCAACTCTGAGTACTATTAATGCAATTATGTTTCATATGAGATTGTCATAAATGAAACTCAGGTGCATTCAATACAACTTTATTTTTTTGTCATACGAGGCAAATAGAAGAACTAAATCAAACAAACTAATGAACTGAACCGAATCAATCCAACCCAAACTGATTAGTTTGTTTCATTTGTTGGGTTGTTGGTTTATTTGATAACCCTTGTATATTATAACAATTCAATATTACATGTCTTACTTACAAGTAAAATATTAGAGTATCAGCTTTTCATTTTAAAGTATATTTGAGTAGAAGTTAAAAATATTGGGTGTTTAAGAAAAGGCATTTGGTTTAGTGGTATGACTTCAATTAGGTTGCAACCTCAAATGCCCCTATGTCTAAATCTTTTCTTATCGAAGGACTTCATATTAATATAAACTTGTTGTTCCTATTATTTACTTTTCAAACATACCTCTTAACTTCTCTACACCAATTGTTGGTCAACAAAGTCGACAAAAAGAAATTAGAAAAGAGATATCAAAACTTAAGCATATTCGCAATGACTTGGCCATTCAGCAGCAACCTAAAGTCTTTCTTTACCTCCCAAGGCTTTATACTTACTGTGATCCTCTACCGTCGCATGAACAACCTGTAAAGAATCGACTTACTAATCATGGTTATATCAAATGGACAAAAATATATCTATAGTGAGGGGAGTGCAACTACTAGGCTATAGTGGAGTGTCCTAGTAGTTAACAAAGTGAGGGGAGTGCAACTATTAGGCTATAGTGGAGTGTCCTAGTAGTTAACAAATGTTGATTAACAAGGCTAATGAGTTTAGCCGATTAATCTTGGATCGTTGGAGCCCATGATCTGTAGGTTCATTAGGTCCCCCTGTTAGCTCATATCGGACTAAACCTTAGAACAGTGTGACGAGTGAGATTGAAGTATTCGAACTCAAATTAGGGAATATGCGCTAAATATATACGTTATATTTAACCGCATTTTTATTTAATTGCGAATTAAACAAAATGAGAGAATTGAAGATATTTAAATAAGATTTATATATTTTAATTATGAATAGGGATTCATAATCAACGTGTGGGAATTGATTGAGATTGACATTTGATTTAATGTTAAATATTAATTAAACTGTTTAATTAATCATTTAATATTATTTTGATTTGAAATTAATTATTTAAATTAATTTTTGAATTAAAACCGAAAAAGTGAAAATGTTGACTTCAATTAATGGAAAAATCCTTGTGTTGAGTTTGTGGAATTTTGAGTGTCAAAATTTAGTTAATTCAAACTTGCATACTTGCCACATAATCGCACAAATTTGAGTAGAATTTTGATTGTCAAACTTTGGTAATCTCAAATTTGCATGAACATGCAAATATCACTCTAGTGGTGGTTCGAAACCGGTATGTGAGGAAAAAGAAATTTGAACTAGAGTGCCTAAGATCCAAATTGCTTCCGCATGTGTTATATTAACACCATCATGAACATCGTGCTTCATGCAAAAGTTGTGTTGATGCAACATATTAATCCCATTAAGACACTACCATATTATAGAGCATTTAGGAATATAGATCGGGGGTATTCGAGGTATCGATCCCGGTACCAATCGCTTGCCAAGAGAGCACTCTACCATCTTAGCTACATCCCCAAAATTCTTACATAAAAAAATCCTAAACGTCCCGTCTCAATAATAGTGTAAATAAAAAACTATTCGTGCTCATTATGTCATAAAAAAGAAAAAATTGAAAAGAAATAATATATTTAATAATCGATAGTTTTCCTTTGGAGATGCAGGTTATCAATCCTCGTACCTCTCATATGCGAAGCGAGCGCTCTACCATCTAACTTACATCCCAACGATTCTTCATCACAAAACCCTAAATGTCTGATCATCAATAATAGTGAAAATGAAAAAAAAAAAAAAAAACTATTTCACTGATAATGAAAATGGAAAAAATATCAATAACAAATAATTTATTTTAGAAATGTAGAGTATTTCTACCCGCAATTCAATAAATAAAATATTAATAACAAATAATTTCTTTTAAAGATGTGCGGTATCGATCCTCATACCTCTCGCATGCAAAGAGAGCACTTTACTATTTGAGCTACATCTCCACAATTTTTACTTCACAAAACCCTAAACCTCTCGTTATCAATAATAGTGAAAATGAAAAACTATCTCGGCTCATTATGTCATAAATAGGACACAGCTTCCCTTTGCGTCCAAACCATAGGACACCTTTCATGGGGCACTTTCAAGAATACCATGTCACCCACTTCAAACTCTAGTTTCCTCCGTCTTGAGTTCGTATAGCTTCTCTGTCTACTGTAAACAGTGCACATCATCTCTCTGATCTTTTGCACTATCTCATTCGTAACTTGGACAAATTCAGGACCCACCAACTCACGTTCCCCTACCTCATCCCAGCACAATGGTGTTCTGCACCATTTTCCATATGACGCCTTGTACGGCGCCATGCCAATTATCGCCTGATAACTATTATTATAGGCAAATTCCATGAGATGCAGCTTCGAGCCCCAACTACCAACGAAGTCCAGCACACAGGCACATAACATATCCTCTAAAATTTGATTTAAATGTTTTGCTTGTCAGTCTGTGTATGGATGAATCATTGTATTGAAATTCAGGCGAGTACCCAATGATTTCTAAAGTCCACTTCAAAACCCTGAAGTAAAACATGGGTCTCGATTTGAGACAATTGACACTGAAACTCCATGTAATCTAACAATTTTCTTCATGTAAAAATGTGCCTAATTGTCCATTGTGTAGGTGACTTTATTAGGGAGAAAATGTGCTAACTTTGTTAATCTGTCCACAATCACCCATATGACCGTGTAACCCTTCAATGTTCTTGGTAATCCTATTATGAAATCCATCGCAGTATTCTCCCATTTCAATTCTGGTACACTGAGTAGTTGCAATAATCCTGCTGGTCTCTATCTAGGTGCCTTGACCTATTGGAAAAACCAAACATCTACTCACAAACTCTGCGATATCTTTCTTCATTCCACGCCACCAAAAGTGTGGTTTTATATCTTGATACATCTTGGTACCTCCATGATGCATGGCGAACGGGAAATTATGCTCCTTCTTTAATATTTCATTCCTCAGCTCTTCTACCATTGGTACACACAACTGACCTTGATGCTAATGGTGTTACTATAACACGTGCGGAAGCAATTTGGATCTTAGGCACTTTAAATACATCAATTATAGTAAATTAGCTAGCATGTTCATCAGCATTAAAACTCAATGAGTTTGAATACTAACCTTTTGTAGTTCAAATTTCTTTTTCCTCACGAACTGATTTCGAACCACCACTAGTGTCTAACCTACTATTCTCAAGCCTTAGAACGAGATTGTGGAATCAGGTGAGTGACTAAACTTGATAGGAATTTAGTATATGTAAAGAGAGAGTTTTGAGAGATTTTCTCTCGAATTGCCATGTACCTTGATCACTTTATTTCTACAGTCATATTTGCATGTTCTTGCAAATATGATATTACCAAATTTTGACACTTAAAATGTCAATCCCAATCAATTTCGTCACATATTGATTATGAATCCCTATTCAATTAAAATATTTAAATCTTATTTCAATATCTCAAATTCTCTCTTTTCGTTTAATTCGTAATAAAAACATGCAGTTAAATATATCGTATATATGTAGTGCATATTCCCTAATTTGAATTCGAACACTTCGAACTCACTCATCACACTATTCTAAGGTTTAGTCCGATATGAGCTAGCAGGGGGACCTAATGGACCTATAGATCATGGGCTCCAACGATCCGAGATTAACCGGCTATACTCATTAATCTTGTTAACAAACATTCGTTAACTACTAGGACACTCCACTATAGCCTAGTAGTTGCACTCCCCTCATTATAGATATATTTTTGTCCATTTGATATAACCATGATTAGTAAATTGATTCTTCACAGGTTGTTTGTAACTCGAGCTGGGTAAATTTACCGTTTTACCCCTAAAGTTACTTCTTGTTCCTTAAGTCCCACTGATCCTCTAATGAACAATTGGTCTGTGGTCAAACCACCAAACCGAATCCCTATTGGGCCAATGAGAGGGTGGGGCTCCTTGTTCAAGACTTGGAGTCAGTACTTAAGGGAACAACCTCTCTATTATCCCTAAAAGCGGGTAGGAGTAAATTCACCCTATGTTCTCAGCTATACACCCAATCTTACCCCTCAAATGGGAGGCTTATTGAGTCGACGAACTCGGGCCACTCTTACCCGTGCAAATCTAAGAATAATTATGAATAAACAGGAGTTCATAGTTAGCTCCGGATTAAGGTCGAGTTACCTAGGTCATCGAATGAAAAAATCAGTCTCAACAGTAAATGGCATTATAAAGTGAGAGTGTTTTTCTTCATGGTCTAATCTTATGCAATACTCATTGCATAGGACACCCCCACTCACATGTCTCCACATGTACAATTTAGTGATCACATTGTTTATATCATATACAAAGTGGGCCGCATCCATAGTGTCTCCAGGATAAGGTACCCAGCCTTATCCCTGTACTATAGATCATTTTGACTATATACTTGAAATTGATCAACTCTTATGTCTCTACATATAGTTCAAGTAATCATACTATAGCCAGAGTGTTCTTAGTTTATTTGATTTAGATTAATGATCGTAAAATTCACTTTATTCAATAACAATCATTATTGAATAAATGTCAATAATAAGTTTATTGAAAATATAATATGTTTTTGTTTACCAACTATGAGTTTTAGGACATAAAACCCAACAAACTCCACTTGGACTAAAACTCTAGTGGGGTTTTATAAAGTTTAGTAGAGAGAAAGACATAAATTCAATAAACTAGGGCATCATATACCCATGCATTTTCTCCCACTTGATCTAGATTACATAATTCGTAGTCCTAGACTCACTATGTGCCCTTCAAACACTTTAGCCATGAGGGCTTTATAAATGAATCAGCAATGCTGTGCTCTGAAGCTATCTGTGTGACGATCACATCTCCTCATTACACAATCTCCCTTATGAGATGATATTTGCGCTCAATATGTTTTCCTCACTTATGGCTTCTTGGTTCTTTAGAATTTGCAACAACTTCACTTTTATCACAATAAAGAGTGATAGGCAAATGCATATTTGGAACAACTTCAAAATCAGTTAAGAATTTCCTAAGCCATACAGATTCTTTCGATGCTTCACAAGCACCAACATACTCAGCCTCCATGGTGGAATCAGCAATGCAACCTTGCTTTATGCTTCTCCATATTATTTCTCCTCCGTTCAGAGAGAAAATAGATCCCGATGTCGATTTCTTTGAATCGATATCGGTCTAAAAATCTGAGTCAGTGTACCTTGTACGAATCAGATCCTTAGCGTCGTACATTAGCATATAGTCCTCGTTCTCCTAAGATACTTGAGGATATTTTTTACGGTAGTCTAATGAGCATGTCTCATATTGGACTGATATCTACTGACAATTCCCATAGCATAGCATATGTCGGGTTGGGGACACAATATGAGCATACATCAGACTACTGACTGCTGATGCATAGGGAATATGTCTCATCAGCCGTCGGTAGTCTGATGCCTGAGACAATGCTAGTGTATTGTTCTTGCAATTCCTAACAATTTGGATTCCAAGAACAAACTGAGCCTCTCCCAAATCTTTCATTTGGAATTGTGTTGCTAGCCAATTCTTAATGTCAGTTAGAAATCCCACATCATTCCCAATGAGTAGGATATCTTCAACGTACAACACTAGGAAAACTACTGTAGAATTGACTATCTTCTTGTAAACACAAGGTTCGTCAACATTTTGTTTAAAGCCATAAGATTTGATCGCAGTATCAAACCTTATATTCTAAGACCGAGATGCTTGCTTCAACCCATAAATGGATCTTTTAAGCTTGCAAACCTTTTGCTCGTGATTTTGTTCAATGAACCCATCTGGTTGAGCCATATAGATACTCTTCTCAAGATTTCCTTTCAGAAAGGCTGTCTTGACATCCATTTGCCAAATTTCATAATCATAAAATGTTGCAATGGACAAGAGTATTCTAATCGATTTAAGCATAGTAACAGGAGAGAAGGTTTCTTTATAGTCCACCCCCTCCCTTGGGGTATAGCCCTTTGCTACAAGTCGAGCTTTAAAAGTCTGTACCTTACCGGCATGGTCTCGTTTCCTCTGATCTCTATCTTCATCATTCATTACCTGTTTATAGGTCAATGGATCCTCAACGCCATCATCAGGTATGATGATTTGTGTTTCTGCCAAACCCAAGTAACGATCGGGTTGAGTTATAACCCTCCCACTACGTCGAGGCATTCTCAACTCTTGAGAAGGATGTGATTGACCACAAGTGCAAGCTCCAGCAACAACTCTTGTTGAAGGATCAGCCTGATCAACAACTCTTTTTGTTTTATCAGTAGCTTCTTTCGAAATCTCACTCAATACTAGTTTGCTATGGAGGTTGATGATTTCTTATGTGGTCTTCCTCTAAGAATGTAGTATTTGTTGATAAAAACACTCTGTTTTCTTGAGGGTCATAAAACAGACCACCTTTCGTCTCTTTGGGGTATCCTACGAATAAGCATAATTTTGAACGACGTTCTAATTTCTTGGAGTTTTGGACCAACACATGTGCTGGGCATCCCTAAATTCTGAAGTGACGTAAACTACCTTTACACCTTCTCGATAATTCATAAGGTGTTTCTAAAACACTCTTAGAAGGAACCATGTTCAAAATGTATGCAGCAGTCTCCACTGCATATCCCCAAAACGAATCAGGTAATTGAGCAAAACTCATCATAGACCAAACCATGTCTAACAGAGTTCTATTTCTCCTTTCTGATACACTGTTCTGTTGAGGCATACCAGGGGCTGAGAGTTGAGACGTTATTCCATGTTCTATAATATAGTTATGGAATCTTAAGTCCATATACTCTCCACCTCAGTCTGATTGAAGTATTTTAATAGTTTTTCCTAATAGATTCTCAACCTCAATCTTATACTCTCTGAACTTTTCAAGAGCTTCGAGCTTGTGATGCATTAGGTAAAGATAGCCATACCTTGAATAAGAATTGATAAAACTGATGAAATATTCATACCCTCCTTGTGCTTTAATGTTCATTGGACCACAGAGATCTGTATGCACGAGTTCTAAGATTTCTTTGGCTCTATAACCTTTTTCGGAAAAAGGTCGTTTAGTCATTTTACCCTCAAGACGGGACTCACATGGAGGTAAAGAGTTGTCTTCTAACTTATTTAGAAGTCCTCTTTCAACCAATCTCCTAATCCTATTGAGATTAATGTGGCCTAGTCTTAAGTGCCAAAGATAGGTAGTAGGAGAAATCTTTTGTCGTTTGTTTTGAGTTTCAGCTGTTTTAAACATCACGGTATTTAAAATAGCTTTTGTTTTGCTCGGTTTTAACGTATATAAGTTGTTTTCTAGTTTTATAGAACAAATATGAATACCTCTTTTGAAAATGAACACTTCATTGATTTCAAAAGATACTTTATACAATTGTTCTAATAAACAAGAGATAGATATTAGATTTCTTTTTATTCCAGGAACAAAAAGTACATTATCTAATATAATGAATCTATCTCCAAAAAAATAACTTTAAATTCCCTACTGATCTTGCTGAGACAACTTCTCCTGTTCTAACCTTGAGTGTTATCTTGCCTTCCGCAAGCATTCTCCAGGAACTAGTTTCCTGAAAAAAAAAAAAAAAAACAAATATGATTAGTAGCCCCTAAATCCAGTATCCAGGTTGAGTGATCATACTTTACTAAACATATTTCTACAACTAGCAAATCATATTTACCTTGTTGTGTCCGTTTAGCTTTCTTCTCTGCAAGGTATTTTGGGCAGTCACTTTTCCGGTGCTCGTTTTCATTGCAATGGAAACATTTTAAATTATTTGTATTTTGAACCTTTTGTTTGTGGTCAGTAGAAATCTTATCTTTCCCCTTACCCTTTTTGTCATATGCATCCCAAACTGTTCGGTTTGCATTTAAGCCGGGGTTTAAGGGACATTCCCTAGTTAAAACAAACCTTAAATCATCATTTACAAGTATTGTGTTTAGGTTTGATTTCCTTGTTGCGTAATCGTCGCCGTTTAATTTCTCAGAAGTGAGTAATTGTACTATTGAGCTTGACATGCTGAGATTTAAAACAAATTCTCTTAATGAATTGACTTAATCCTTTTCTTAATCTAATCCGATTTAGCAAATATAATAATGTACCCAAAAATTATTAATTTGCAACGATACTTTAGTAAGTTAGAGCAACTTCTACCGAGGGGCAGTCAATCACTTCTTCACTAAACCAAGACATTCTTGACTTAAACACTAATCCCAGAATAACTCTTATTCCTATAGTCTTAGTTATCGCTACTTTAGTCAAGAATATACTAACTCTTTGTAATTCTTCGTAAGTGTGACCCACCATTTTCAAACCTCAGAGATCGGCTCCAACAATACTATTGAATGAAAATAAAAAAAGTTGGGAATGGACCTAAGAAATCCTATCCATTTCTGGAGCTTGCGTTGTTCCAACTCCCATGTTACGACCCCCCGAATGGGTAGTTGCCATAGGGCAACGTGCAGGCGGAACATAGGAATCTCACGATACAACCTAGTGGTGGAGACATAGGATGTGTTGATATACTTCCTTCTCCCACTTACTATAAATACTTTCTCTATTCACCTTGTTATTGACTCATGCAAATACCTTCCGAATGGAGGTCGCTCCCAGGGCGACACAAGGTCGAGCATGAATCTCATGGTGTGAATTTTTCAGAGAGCGTAAAAAGAAAACGATATATCTCATATACCTTTTTCCTCCCCCTAAGTATTTTAGACGGTAGGGTATACTTATTACTTAAGTAAATTCCGGCTAATTAAATATAACCTAAGTCTAGGTGATTTTTCCAAGTATAACATTTATACTAGATTTTAACCTATGATGTCTAGGTGATTTTTCATTTAAAAAAAAAAAATCCTTACATCACTCACGCATGCTCATTAAACTGGGCTAACTAAGCTCAAGTACTAGCCCGATCTCCAGGTAGCAGGTGTTCCATAAACCATTAACTTATGTACCTCCAGCCTTAGACAAGATCGTGCCAGGCGAGCTTTCTTGTAACCGCAGTTTTACAAGATATTGACCTATTTTAACTATTAAAATTGATCGTGCTTGATTGTTAACCTTAAGTGAGCATGCATTTATCTTTGTTATAGATTTTAACGTCTATCTCTTTTTATGATGTTGTAAATAACCTATGACATGCATCTAACATGCTTTATATAATAATTAAATAATCATCATTTCATGCAATAAAATAACAATTTATATCTATCACTCATGGAACCCTAAACATGCATACTATACATTATAACACTTATAACATACTTGTAATGCATGAAACATGCTTAGCCTATAGTGGGATTTTAAATCTATATGACATACTTTATGCATATACATTTTTTATTTAATTAAAACATACCTTCATAATGCATAATTAATTAAACACACTAAAGTGGATTGGTTTTGACATTTTAAAGCAAGAAATTAACTAAATTATTACATTAATAATTAAAAATAACTTGAACCGCTCCCGAGGATCATGAACTGGTCGAACCAACCCTTAAAAATGTTGAACCGAACCCCAACTGGCAGAAAAAACACCCGAACCACCTCTTCCATCTTCTTCTTCGGTTCAGTTTGCTATCTCTTCCATTTTCAATCAATTACAACCTAAAATGGACTCTAATGACTCCATAAAAATTACATACCTTTCTTCACTCATTAAAGCCATGCACATTAGGCCAATTACAATAATTGTATCAAATGGAAGCATAAAAAAAATGCCAAAACCATAAACATCCACTTTAGCAACTATAAAAATTCATTCATGAAATGGTACCCACCATGCTCAAATTAATGTAAATAAAGTGCCTATAACTTGCTCTGGTACCAATTGATGTAGTTACTATAACACATGCGGAAGCAATTTGGATCTTAGGCACTCTAAGTACATTAATTATAGTAAATTAGCTAGCATGTTCAAAAGCATTAAAACTCAATGAGTTTGAATACTAACCTTTTGTAGTTTAAATTTCTTTTTCCTTATGAACCGGTTTCAAACCACCACTAGTGTCTTCCCTATTATTCTCCGGCCTTAGAACGGAATTGTGAAATCCGGTGAGTGACTAAACTTGATAGGAATTTAGTATATGTAAAGAGAGAGTTTTGAGTGATTTTCTCAAAGTTTTTCAAGCCAACTTTCCATGTAACTTGCTCACTCTGTTTATAGAGTCATATTTGCATGTTCATGCAAGTTTGAGATTACCAAATTTTGACACTTAAAATTCCACTCAAATTTGTGGGATTATGTGGCAAGCATGCAAATTTGAGTTAACCCAATTTTGACACTCACAAATCCACTTAAATTTGTGGAGTTTATTTGGCAAACATGCATGTTTGGTTAAACCAAATTTTGACTCTCAAAATTCCACTTAAATTTGTGGGATTATGTGACAAACATGCTGTTTGGTTAAACCATATGTTGACACTCAATATTGCACTAACTCAAGCATGGATTTTTACTTTAGGTGAAGTCAACATTTTGACTTTCTTTATTTTAATTCAACAATTAATTTAAATAATTAATTTCAAATCAAAATAATATTAAACCATTCATTAAACAATTTGATTAATATTTAACATTAAATAAAATGCCAACGACATATATGGATTATGAATCCCTATTTATCATTAAAATATTTAAATATTATTTAAATATCTCCAATTCTCTCTTTTGGTTTAATTCATAATTAAAACAAAATGCGGTTAAATATATCTTATATATTTAGCGTATATTCCCTAATTTGAATTCGAACACTTCGAACTCACTCGTCACACTGTTCTAAGGTTTAGTCCGATATGAGCTAGCAGGGGGGACCTAATGGACCTACAGATCATGGGCTCCAACAATCCAAGATTAACCGGCTAAACTCACTAACCTTGTTAACCAACATTCGTTAACTACTAGGACACTCCACTATAGCCTAGTAGTTGCACTCCCCTCACCATAGATATATTTATGTCCATTTGATATAACCATGATTAGTAAGTCGATCATTCACAGGTTGTTCGTAACTAAAGCTGGGTCAATTTACTGTTTTACCCCTAAAGTTACTTCTCGTTCCTTGAGTCCCACCGATCCTCTAATGAACAATTGGTTTGTGGTCAAACCACCAAACCGAATCCCTATTGGGCCAATGAGAGGGTGGGGCTCCTTGTTCAAGACTTGGAGTCAGTACTTAAGGGAACAACCTCTCTATTATCCCTAAAAGCGGGTAGGAGTGAATTCCATCATACACTCTATGCCCCCAGCTTTTCACTCAATCTTACCCTTGAAATGGGAGGCTTATTGAATCAGCGAACTCGGGCCACTCTCACCCATGCAAGTCTAAGGATAATTTCGAATAAACAGGAGTTCATAGTTAGCTCAGGATTAAGATCGAGTTACCTAGGTCATCGAATGAAAAAATCAGCCTCAACATTAAACGGCATTATAAAGTGAGAGTGGTTTTCTTCATGGTCCGATCTTATGCAATACTCATTGCATAGGATGCCCCCACTCACATGTCTCCACATGTACAATTTAGTGATCACATTGTTTATATCATATACAAAGTGGGCAGCATCCATAGTGTCTCCAGAATAAGGCAGTCAACCTTATCCCTATACTAAAGATCATTTTGACTATATACTTGAACTTGATCCACTCTTATGTCTCTACATATATTTCATGTAATCATACTATAGCCAGAGTGTTCTTAGTTTATTGGATTTAGATTAATGATGGTAACATTCACTTTATTCATTAAAAATCTATACTGAATAAACATCAATAATAACTTATTGAAAATAGAATATGTTTTTGTTTACAAACTATGAATTTTAGGACATAAAACCCAACACGATCAATTTCGATTTTTTTTTCTATTGATTATTTTCTTATTTAAATGTATGGATTCATGGGCCTATGTGTCTATATAGAACTTGTCGTTTTCTATTGATTATTTTCTGATCTAAATGTATGGATCCATGGGCTTATGTGTCTAGGGATTAACGTGTCTCACGATCAATTTTCATTCTTTCTTTTTCAATTGATTATTTTCTGATCTAGATGTATGGATCCATTGGCCTATGTGTCTATATAGAACTTGTTCAGGAATAAACTAAAATGTCCAAAAGCTATACTTGCCTCTGTCATTCAATGAGTCTCTTCCTTTTTTACCTCTGACATCACCACTCCCTTTAGTAGAATACTAAAATGAATTTTCAATTGTGGATGCATATGGATCTTATCAGAAATCCTTTTGTTTAGAAGGAAAATCCTAATTCACTATTAAGAAATATACCAAGCAAGAACCAATAATTGTATCGCCATTAAATGATATTTCAAGACAATTTAGCATGATCATATATTACAACTTAAATAAACTGAACTTTATTTATGTCAATATTTCTTAACAATATTAATTGAAGTACATCCAAATGATTTGAAGAACAAATTCCATTGTGTAATGGACAATATGAAATTTACATGACAATAATCCTAAGTTCTAAAGCAGAAAACGCGTTGATAAATTTCAAACTTTGAGGTGAATAAAGCACATGGACTAGCAATTAAAATTGATAGATCAGTAAGAAGGACATTTGTTCTAGTGATATGACTTTCATTTCGGGGATATAAGAGGTCTCAAATTTAGTTCTGGGGAGAATGCCCCACAACTCTATCAAATAGTTTTGTGAGTTGTAAAAACAATGGTAAAAAAACTTATTATATTCAAATAAATGAAACTAAAGAAAACAAAAGTATTTTTAGTGGTAGAATTATGATGTTTCTAAATATTTAAGTCCATAATTGTACATATATTATCATAGTAAGGTCAATGAGGGGAATACACCCGTTGTTGGGCAACAAAGTCGACAAAAAGAAATTAGAAAAGAAACATGAAAACTTGAGCCGTGAAAAGCGTAAATTGGAAAGAATCTTGGTGGCCGAGGACAATGTAGCGTTATGCAAACTAGCTAGATTGAATCTTCAAAGACTAATGTAAATTTTGTGAAAATTTAGAGAAACCTTCGGAGCATGTTTGCAATGGCTTAACCATGCAGCGACAACATGATGCTTCAAATACTCTTCCTTATGATTCCGTGAGGTAAGAAATCTTTCTTTACATCCTCAAGGCTTTCTACTAACCATGTTAGGAAGCCAAGAAAAAAAAGAAAAAGAAAAACATTTCAATTTTTTCATATGTATGATATAATGAGCTATAGCTAAGATGGTAAAGTGCTCTCTTTGCTTGTGATTGGTATGGGGATCAATACCCCATTCACTAAAAGTGATCTATAATATGGTGGTGCCTTATATTTTAAATGGATGGTATACGTTACTATGTTTATGAATTTAATATTCCTATTATTTTTAAGAATATTAAGTTGGGACGAATGTTTGCCATTTGTAGAGATGACATATAATACACCAATCTTGGGAGGAATGTTTGCCATTTATAGAGATGACATATAATACACCAATTCATGTTTATGGATTTAATCTCCCTATTATTTTATTTTAAATGGATGGTATACGTTACTATGTTTATGAATTTAATATTCCTATTATTTTTAAGAATATTAAGTTGGGAGGAATGTTTGTCATTTGTAGAGATGACATATAATACACCAATCTTGGGAGGAATGTTTGCCATTTATAGAGATGACATATAATACACCAATTCATGTTTATGGATTTAATCTCCCTATTATTTCTAAGAATATTAAGTCTTGGGACGAATGTTTGCCCTTTGTAGAGATGACATATAGATGACATATAATACACCAATTCATGTTTATGGATTTAATCTGCCTATTATTTCTAAGAATATTAAATCTTAAATCTTGGGACGAATGTTTGCCTTATGAATTTAATCCACTTACGCCTCTTGATTTGCTTCCTATTCATTCTAATATTTTTGTGAGTAAGACAACCACAGGTAAGGCAGATCTAATCAAAACATTGCATAAAGAGGTGAAGGAGACAATTGAGAAACAAAATTTCAAAGTTGCTTCAAGAATTAACAAAAGACGGAAGGAAATCATTTTTCAACCCAATAACTGGGTTTGGATACATTTTCGCAAGGAGCGATTCTCATCTCAAAGGAAGACAAAGTTACATACAAGAGGGGATGACCCTTATCAAGTCCTTGAAATCATTAATAACAATGCATATAAAATGATCTTCCCAGAGATTTTTCAGCACATTCTACGTTCAATGTTGCTGACTTGAGTCCTTTTGATGTAGGTGATGATTTTTCTAATTCAAGGACGAATCCTTTTGAAGAGGGGGAAGATGATAAGGATCACGATGTTCCAAATGTTCTAACTAGACCAGCCAAGAAGATTCCACAAGCATTCATTCTTCGTCTATAAAATTGGATAAGCTTGGTTCAACTATCATTTCATGTGTTACAAGCTTATTTGATTGAGGAAGAACCATTTGAAGCTTCAGAAGTGAATATTTAACCATTGAAGTAGAAGATGAAGTTGCAAGCATCATTACATGAGTATGAGTTGTTAGAAAGCTTTATTTATTTTTAATTTCATAAAGTATGTAAGGGTCAAATTGACCTCGTCTTTTGTAAAGATTCAAGGGGATTGAGATTAAATTTGATGAGCTTTTGTATAAAATGAAGTAAATACAAATATAGTAAGTACATATAACAATAAAAGAGGAATTATGTTTACTAGCATTTTTTTTTTTTAACATAAGATAGAAGTAAACGTAGTAATAAAAAAAACTACATAAACTTAAAAGAAAGTTAAAGGAAGTTAATCCCATTTTACCATATTTGTTAAATGGTAGTTATTTGTAATTTTCAAAAACTTTGTTTGGGGTGAGATTTTACTTAAAATAGAGAAATGGAAAGAAAACAACCTAATTAAAAAAAAAAACAAAATAGTTATCAAAGGAGCCTAATTTATCAACATATCTATCCTAAAGGAATGCATGGACTTTAGTGGCAATGTGCTTCAATTGTGTGATAGACAATGTGTAGTTAACATGACAATAATAGTAGTTTCCAAAGCACAAATCCATGTGGATAAATTTCAAATATTGATGCGTATAAACAAATGGACTAGCAACTAAAAATGATAGATCTATTACAAAGGTATTTGGTCTGTGTATGTATGATTCTCTTCCAATCTTGGAAACTATGAGGACTTCTCTCCTTACTTACTTTTTCGATCTATGTTTGTATGATTCTCTTCCAATCTTGTAAACTATGAGGATTCCTCTCCTTACTTACTTTTTCGATACTTGGACCATAAACAGTCATTTCCCCTTACTCCTACTCCTAATCCTACTCCCAACATAGCAAAATCATTCCATTTCCAGACATCAAGACTTACTTACTTTTTCGGGACTTGGACCATAAAAAGAGTCATCTACTCTTACTCCTACTACCAACATAGCAAAATCATTCCATGAAGGCCTGAGGTAGTCTTATAAAAGAAAATGAGGGTACCACTTTCAAATTATTCCATAAGGACTTTCAAATCATTACATGAAGGCCTGAGGTAGTCTTATCAAAGAAGATGAGGATACCACTTTCAAATCATTCAATGAGGGCTACAACTTTCAAATCATTCGATGAGAGCTTGAGAAAGTCTTGTAAAAGAAGATGAGGGTACCACTTTCTATTGCTGAAATATATGAATAGAGAATGAATCATATTCTTGGGAGATAAGATAGAGCCTCGAGCTTAACTTCAAAGGCATTACACAAATTGTTCTATGATATTTTTTTCTAGGAACTCTTTGTAGGGTTGTCTGCTAAAGGTTTCAGGAAAAGGGCACAGATTCTCTGTTGCACTGATTTTCCAATAGTAGTTTTACCTAAGTCATCTGCCGCCACAATCCTTTTAGAAGTTTCAAAATAACTAGTGAACAATAACTAGTGAACAATAACATTTAAAGAAGTTTCAGAGAGCGAGAGGAGACAGAACAAAGAATAGGAGTGAGAAATGCACCAAAATTTTCAGTGAGTCATGTGAGGAAGAAGGAACTAGTAGGTTCGATTTTGGGTCCGTTTGAACTAAAATTTGAGACTCAATAGCCTAAAAGTCCATCTGTGGTAAAGAAAAAAACCTTATATGGCCCAACCCTCATTTGCAGCTTACATCCAACCATTTTCTTTTCAACCTACAGGCATGCTCCATACCCAACTCATGTAAATAATCAGAAGATCTGGCCCACAACCAAATGGAAAGGCAAGTGTCACAATTGCACTCTTTCAGCAGTGAGACAACGATTATGCGACATTTGTTCTAATCTGACAAAAAAGTCAACCGTGCAAAATTCAGACTACATGGACAATAACAGTGTATGCTCGAGTCACGTTTGGAAGAAATTTTTTAGAAAATTTGAACAAGAAAATACGTTAAAAATAATTTCAAATAAAGCAATAGTATAAACTAAAAGCGAATAAGCAACAACAATGGATTTGATAGCATATAACCTGGGTAGGAAGAATTGACAACTAGTCACATTCTCCTCTAAACATTTTGGGAAATTTTAGTCCGGGTGGGTACAAATATGATTTTGATGACTAATACACCTCCATATTGGCACAACAATAATAGTAAAGTCCTATCTAATATAAAAGCAAGTAAAGGGGTTTGGAATGAGCATTCCGCCTTGGACAACAAATTGCTTACAAAAATGGCTGAGACATGCAACATGCAGCCACAAACAACACGCCTTGGACAATCATGACTGTGAAATCTGCTCCCACACAATTTATTGATATCTCTATCAACCAACTCTTCATAAACTCAGCGTTGTAGGATGAGGCTGACTTTAGGACTCTTGATGCACTTCCAGCTGATCTCAAAATGAGGAGTCTCTTCCAATCTACTAGGAGCTGTGGAAAATCACTTATCGGTTCGTTGACTCTTCATGTCTTCTCTGTTAGTGTCTTTCCTACTTTCTTCGCTTGAAACTTTTTCATCTTTGCATGACGTCATACCACCTACTTTTGCTTAATGTCTTTTTGGTTGGAATAATAATGTTTCAAGGGTTAGTCCACATTCATAAGAGCAATTGGATCCTATATGATGTCTTCGTAATCTTGTGGATAACTTCGACTAGTTCATAATATTTTCGCACCAGTCTTTGGTTCTTGTTGCTTTGAACTCGAAGTTGATCTGACCTTAACTTATATGAAATTATTGTTGTTGACGCTTCTGACTGACCCTTCTCTTCATCCGTCTAGATGGTATTTTCTGTGTAACATGTGTTGCTCCAGTGGTTTGTTTTTTGTCTCCCTTCTTTAGAAGAGGTCTTGGCTAGGTGTCTTTGCCCAGCATTTTAGTGATCACTGACAAGAGCCTTTGCAGGTCTAATAAACTCTATTTTCAATGAGTCATTTAGCTTTCCATAGCATTCAACTAGCTTAGGCTTAGCTGCATGACATTTGTTTGTGGCAGGCGATCTCTACTGCAACATAAAACTAATTTTGTGATTTATCTGTCCTGGTGGGGATAAATCCATTATCTGACCTTCTTGTTTTGGGTCGGGTGTTCATGTAGTGGCAACAAGGTTTTTGTTGAGGTTGGCTCACTCGAGCTCCTCTTTTCAATTACAACAATAGCAGCAAGAATAGATTCATCATGGCTATGATTCTTTCTCAACTGTAGTATCGACATAATTTTCACCCATCTTGGTTGATGGATGTTTTTCTGAATGATCGTCGGGTTAGACTCCGTTACTACTAGGCATTTTGTTAGGGGCACGTAAATGACTTTGTGTTCCAGCAGGATGTTCATCCCTGACACGACGTTGAAGTCATTAATTTCAACTATCACAAAACGATTTGCCTAGTCCAAGGCTCCAGCTTGATTAGAGTTCTCATTGTGACTCTTAAGAAAGGTAAAGCTTCCAATTTGACGGAGTTCATCTTTCCTGTATCTCGATGCTAAAGGATGTTAAAATATTTTGCATTGGTCTCCTTCATGAGTTATGGGTGGCTCTAGAGTCGACAATGGTGCTCCTTGCTACTTTGTGCTTTATCCAAATCTCGACATATACAACATATATATATATATATATATATATATATATATATATATATATATATATATATATATTCTTTTAACTATAACACATATGGTCCATGGAAGAATTATAACTCTTATGCTCATTAATATTATAATGGCGACTACCTAAATTATAACATAAAGTTGAGAATTAATGTCCAATTAGCCAACCCTAAATTTGTAATCATTGTAGAGGGATTGAAATTACAATGGAAGTAGTTTAAACTCCTAGAAACTTAAATGAAGTTGGTCTCTTCTAATAAAACATGAATTTCTCCGTAATATCATTAATATAGTTATGCTTCATCCTGAACCTTCCAAACATGAAACTAAAAGTACGTTCAATTTAACTCCATTTTATTGTCATCTTGGATGATGTGAAGGAATATTCTTGATTCACCTTGATATTTCATATTAGTTAAGCTTTTTGCAAAATGACAATTAGACGACGACAACAACAACGATGAACTTGGGTCTGTTTATTATTTCAAAGAAAATTTCTTTCTCCATCTTATTTGGAATAACTCTTCAACTAAATTCATATTATGCAAAGAAACAAATTTTTTACTCATAAGGAGTAAAATATGCAACTTCAACTAAAATTTCATCGAAAACAAATAGCCTTCAAATAAAAACTAGAGTAGTTGTGGTGAACTGGATAGAAACTCTGGTCTTCCTCCATAATATATTAACCACCACCTAAATTATGATCTAAAATTTTGAAAACATAAGTTGTAGTTGAAAATTACATAAAACAATCTCTTAAATCAAGAACTTCTGTCCAATTAGTCAATCCTAAAGATTGTAACTAGCATAGACTAATTAAAGCCCCCAGATGAAGTAATTTAAAGTTCCAATTACTTAACTAAAGTTTTTCTCTTCTTTAAAGTTTATCTCTTCTTTCATGAAGCATGAGTTGTACTTAAGTTCATCCAACTCTTAGTACTATTAATGCAATTATATTTCATATGAGATTGTCATATATGAAACTTAGGTGTATTCAATACAACTTTATTTTCTTGTCATACGAGGCAAAATAGAAGAACTAAATCAAACAAATTGATGAACTGAACCGAATCAATCCAACTTAAACTGATTAGTTTGTTTCCTTTGTTAGGTGGTTGGTTTATTTGATAACCCTTGTATATTATAACAATACAATATTACATGTCTTACTTACCACTAAAATACTAGACCATCAATTTTTTGTTTTATAGTCCAACAACCCCTCAAGAAAATATATTTCAAACTTTTGAGAAACAACCATATTGAATAGGAGCTAAAAATGTTGAGATTTTAGTAAGGGCATTTGGTTTAGTTGTATGATTCTTGCTTAGGGTGTGGGAGGTCTAGAGTTCAATTCTTAGAAATACCCCTCTGTCTTAATCTTAACTTTGATATTTGATTAACTTGTGTACTCCACGATATGTGTCTCAAATGAAACTTCAGAATAATCAAACTCTAGAGCGGTCTACATCTAAAAGATATAAGAATAATAATTGCACATGGATTTCATTAACAAACAAAATAAATGAAATAATGATGATACATTCAATAAACAACTTAATATAAAATGCATAATAAGGGCATTTGGTTTAGTGGTATGAATTTTGCTTTAGGTGCAAGAGGTCTCGAGTTCGATTATCGGAATGTCCCGTGAAATTGAGAAAGGGGTACAAATGAAAAAGAAAAATGCTTACCAAGAGTGAAACTTTGTTGAACTATTGACATCTCTCTTGATTTTTTTCGAAAGTGTGTTCATTGTTGTAAGTTTTGATGGATGTTCTTCATAAACCCCTTTTGGGGTAAAGCCGAATGCCAATATGTACCAGAAAGATCTTCAGAAGAGAAATACTATCCCCACTCGGACTAAGAGGAACAACGAATCTCTTTATGATAAACAGATTCATTTTGCAAGTTCGTTATTATGGGTAGTTCCTACAAAGGATCAAACTAATGACGTATACAATACTTGAATTCTCGATGTAGATGCTACATAGTTGGTTCTCATCCTTCAGAGACTACGAGTGTAATAGGAGCATCCGTCGACAAAAGGATCACCCTAAGATGATCATCACATGGCTATTGAGAACGAATCAAATCAGATGGTTCTATTTCTCAATCTTCCTGACTTGCTCCTATGAAACTAAAGTCGAAAAGATTGAGAAAAATCAGTCATTCATAACCACTGATGAAGGATTCCTCAGAAAATTAAGGATTAGTAATCCTTTTTAGAAATCGAATGGATTCGGTCTTATACACACGCGAGGAAGGAAATAAAAAAAAAAAGAAAGAAGATGAGTTCTTCTTTTTTTTATAACTTAGCTTAGGAGCCGTGCGAGATGAAAGTCTCATGCACGGTTTTGAATGAGAGAAAGAAGTGAGGAATCCTCTTTTCGACTCTGACTCTCCCACTCCAGTCGTTGCTTTTCTTTCTGTTACTTCGAAAGTAGCTGCTTCAGCTTCAGCCACTCGAATTTTCGATATTTCTTTTTATTTCTCATCAAATGAATGACATCTTCTTTTGGAAATCCTAGATATTCTTAGCTAGTATTGGGATCTAGAAATATTTTGTGATGAACGTACAGGAAAACCTTCTTTAGATTTGCCGAAAATTTTTGGAATTCATTTATTTATCTCACGGTTGGGTTGCTTTGGTTTTGGTGCATTTCATGTAACCGAATTGTATGGTCGGGGAATATGGGTATCCGATCCTTATGGATTAACCGGAAAGGTACAACTGTAAGTCTTGCATGGGGCGTCGAAGGGTTTGATCCTTTTACTCCAGGCAAAATAGCCTCTCATCATATTGCAACAGGTACATTGGGCATATTAGCGGGCTGATTCCATCTTAGTGTTCGTCCGCCTCAACATCTATACAAAGGATTACGTATAGGAAATATTGAAACCGTCCTTTCGAGTAGTATCGCTACTGTCTTTTTTCCAGCTTTTGTTGTTGCTGGAACTATGTGGTATGGTTCAACAACTACCCCAGTTGAATTATTTTGTCCCACTCGTTATCAATGGGATCAAGGATACTTCCAGCAAGAAATATATCGAAGGGTTAGTCTTGATTTTTCGAAAGTGTGTGCATTGTTGTGTGATCCTAATAACTGGTATCAGAGCGAGACGAGATTCACCACAATCTATGTATATGGAAAGTCCAAAGACAAGAATTGAAAAGTTGGATGGATTTGATATCAGTTTCTAGAAGATGAGATTGAAGATTATATGTACCAGAAAGATCTTCAGAAACCCCTTTTGGGGGTGAAGTCGGATACCATGACCACAGAGGAGTGTAGTCAAATATGTACGAAAATTCGTCGGCTAGGAACAAGGTGTAGCGAGATTCACTACGATCTGTGAAGATGGAAAGTCCAAAGACAAGAATTAAAAAGTTTGATGGATTCGATATCAATTTCTAGAAGATGCAAATTGAAGATTATATGTACAGAAATATATTCAGAAACCCCTTTTGGGATGGAAAGTCCAAAGTCAAGAATTGAAAAGTTTAATGGATTTGATATCAGTTTCTAGAAGATGCAGATAGAAGATTATATGCACTAGAAAGATCTTCAGAAACCCCTTTTGGGGGTGAGCTGGATACCAATATGTACCAGAAAGATCTTCAGAAACCCCTTTTGGGGGTGAAGCCGGATACCATGACCACAGAGGAGTGTTGCCAAATATGTACGAAAACGTTGGTTAGGAACAAGGTGTATTTGATGCAGAGGTTGTTCAATCTACAAATGTCTGAAGGTAAATTTGTTGTAGATCATATAAATTAGTTCAACGTGGTTGCCAGTCAATTGAGCTTAATGGAAATTATGTTCAAAAATGAAATTAAAGCATTGATTTTGATGTCATCTTTACTCCAGTCGTGGTATACTGTTGTTGCTGCAATAAACAGTTCACGAGAATCTGATAAACTGAAGTTTGATGAAATTCGAGATGTCAGCGAAAGTATTCCCAAACGGGAATTTGGAGATTCATTTGGCAATGCTCTCAATGTTGATCGAAGAAAATTAAAGCATTGATTTTAATGTCATCTTTACTCGAGTCGTGGTATACTGTTGTTGCTGCAATAAACAGTTCACGAGGATATGATAAACTAAAGTTTGATGAAATTCGAGATGTTAGCGAAAGTATTCCCAAACGGAAAATTGGAGATTCATCTGGCAATGCTCTCAGTGTTGATCGAAGGGGAAAAAGTAAATCAAAGAACAAAGAAAAATCTCCAAACAAACCAAACGTAAAGTGTTGAAATTGTGGAGAAAAATGACACTTTCAAACAAATTGTACAAAATTGAAGAAAAGAAAATCACAAATTTGAAGAGACAACGATTCTATATATTCAACTGAAGATACTAAGGATGCTCTAATTCATAGCATGAATAGCCCAATTGAATTCTAGATTTTAGATTGAGTTGCATCGTTTCATTTGTTTTCAAGTAAGAAATTGTATCAAAATTTCAAATAAGAAAATTTTGGGAAGTTGTATCTTACCGACAACAAAATATTGGAGATTGAAGAGAAGAGAGATGTGTGAATACAAACTCCAGCAGTAAATGGGTGGACGTTATAGGATATGAGATATATTCCTGATCTCAAGAAGAATCTGATCTCTATTGGTTAGTTGGATCGCACAAGTTATGCAGCCGAGTTTGAAAAGAGTTTGGGGAAGATTGTGAAGGGTGTCATGGTGGTAGCATGACACAAAATCTAGTACCCTATACACCACTATAGGGTGTATAAACATGGTTATTGTTGCTAAGAGTGCTCAATTCAAGTAAGACTTGCATTGGAAGCACTCTAAGCAACAATAATCATGTTTATACACCTTACAGTAGTATCAATAGACTTGCACATATGAGCGTTAAAGAAACATACATTCCCATGAAACTATGAATATGCCCAAGGCTTCATACCTACGGAGGGCAGAGAAATAAAACACAAGGAATATGATGACGAGACATTTAGGATTTTGTGATATGAAAACCATGGGGGGGGGGGGGGGATCGA
>NW_019268631.1:208099-221458 GCF_002738365.1 Cucurbita moschata
GGGGGGGGGGGGGGGGGGGGATCGATACCCCGCATCTCCAAAATAAAACTGTCTATTATTAAATATATTATTTCTTTTCAATTTTCACTTGTTCATGACATATTGAGTAGCGATATTTCTTCATTTTCACTATTATTGATGACGAGAAATTTAGGGTTTTGTAATATAAGAATGGTGGGGATGTAGCTCAGATTGTAAAGCACTCGCATAGCTTGCGAGAGGTACGGGGATCGATACCCCGCATCTCCAAAAGAAACTATATGTTATTTAATATTTTATTTCTATTCAATCTTTCTTTATTTATGAAATAATGAGCAGAGATATTTTTTCATTTTCACAATTATTGATTACAAGACGTTTAGTGTTTTCTGATGTAAGAATCGTTGGGATGTAGCTCAAATGGTAGAGTGCTCGCTTTCGATCCCGGACTTTCGGAATTGATACCTTTCATTTCTAAATGAATCAATTACTAATATATTATTTCTTTTCAATTTTTTCTTATTTACGACATAATGACAGGCATAGTTTTTCATTTTCACTATTATTGATGACGAGATGTGTAGGGTTTTGTAACATAAAAATTGTGGGATGTAGCTCGAATGGTAGAGCGCTTGCCTTGGATGCGAGAGGTACTGGAATCGATACCACGCATCTTCAAAAGAAAACTATCTATTATTAAATATTTTCCTTATTCATGACATGTTTAGTAGCGATATTTCTTCATTTTCACTATTTTTTATGACAAAAAATTTAGGGTTTTGTGATGCAAGAATTGTGGGATGTTTAGATGTCAACCATGAAAAATGAAGAACAAAAATTAAGACAATTAAAACTATAATGATATTTCTTCATTTTCACTATTTTTTATGACAAAAAATTTAGGGTTTTGTGATGCAAGAATGGTGGGATGTTCAGATGTAAACCATGAAAAATGAAGAACAAAAATTAAGACAATTAAAACTATAATGATAATACTTTTTGTTAGGTTGAATGCCACGGTGACCTATATGAGTCACAACCTCATGTATTTATAGATGTGTATAGTATTTGTAGATGTGTATAACGAGGATCACATGGTGGGCATTGATCCAGAGTAACAAACTAGGAAATCATAGATTTGGTAACAAACTAGAAAATCTAGATTCCCTTTGATTCATAGTAACAAACGAGTAAATGAGTAGATTATCTTACTATGTATAGTTATGATTTTTCCTATGTTTAACACCTCTTCAATGTGGAAGATGTATTACTAAGTTCATATTGCCCCTAAAACTCCTAAAAGAAGGAGATGGCAGTTGCTTCGTCACGATATCGATGAGCTGATCCATGGAAAATATGAGTCGCACATCAAGCTGACGAGTCAATACTCCTTCATGAACGAAGTGATAATCAACCTCAACATGCTTTGTCCTTCGATGAAAGATTAGATTGGTGGACAGATATGTGGCACCAATGTTGATACACCACAGGCTAGGTGCTCGTGCTTGCGAGATCCCGAGCTCACGCAAGAGGACTTGGATCCAGATTAATTTGGCAGTGGCATAAGCAACCACCTTGTATTTGGCCTGCGTACTAGAACGAGAAACTGTCGATTATTTCCTTGAACTCCAGGAGATAAGATTGCCACTAAAGAAGATTGCATAGCCTCTAGGGCTTCGACGGTCATCAGGATTCTCGGCCCAATCAGCATCTGAGAAGGCATTCAACAAATTAGTGTTGGACTTTGTAAGACACAAGCCCATATCAATAGTGTCATGTACATAATGAAGAATTAGTTTGATCGCCGCCCAATGTATAGAAGTCGGGGAGGACATGAGCTGACACACTCTGTTGACACAGAAGAATATATCAGGACATGTTAGAGAAAAATATTGGAGAGCATCAACGACACTCAATAGGGAGTAGTATCCTTAGGCGAGAGCTTTTCACCACCATCCAATAACAACCTCTCACTAGGAAGCATAGGTGTGTACATACCTTTGAAGGTGAGCATATTGGTTCTGGACAATAGCAAGAGATAATAAGAGCCGAATGACAGTCGGCTTAACAACTGGACTAAAGGTATCATCATAATCAATGCCATACTACTGTTTAAACCCTTCAGCAATCAGGCGTGCTTTGTAGCAATCAATAGAGCCATCTGGCCTTTGCTTGAGTTTGAAAACCGATTTTCAATCAATAAGTAAAGACCAGCACGAGGAGAAACTAATTGTCATGTCTTATTTTTTAGAACTGCCTGAAATTCATCATTCATTGCCTGACGTCAGAGGGGATGCTCCATAGTAGTAATATGTGAAGTAGGTTCAGAGGCAGAAGACCAAACCACAGAATATGTTATTGTTTCATCTGTACGCACCTTGGGTTTTTTGATATTGTACTTCAATCGAGTATCATACAGATGAGTAGTAGGTGTAGGATCTAAAATTGAGGGGACAACCGTACCAACTGCTGCGAGGGGAGTAACCGATGCTACAGTAGTCGGTCGACTAGCGGCTGAGGATTCGATTGGGCACTGCGCAATATCTTCTGCTAGCGGAGGATCCTAGGCCCCAATCATTGGCGGTACAACCAATGTCGATCCGCACGAAAACGACGCAGAGGATTGCGGTGGCAATCTTGAGTTGATGTGGGCACCAGATTTTCTACATCCAAAGAGTTAGTAGGCACATATATATGTATGTCATCATTCTCCAAATTAGTACAGCTGTTAACCAAATGCAAGGTGCACAAATCAGGGCTATTGTGCATCGGCTGCAAGGTTGGAGAAGAATTGAATTGGGCTCTCTTGAACAGAAAAATATTTTCATTAAATATGACGTCTCTTGAAATATAGACACAACATGAATCGGTGTCAAGACACTTATACCCTTTATGTAAAGAACTGTAGCCTAGGAAGACACACTCCTCGGATCAAAAAGAGAGCTTTTGTTTGTTATAAGGGCAAAGATGAGGTCAACAAGAACACCCAAAAACTTTGAATAAGGAGTAATTTGGTGGGGTATGAAAAAGACGCTCTAAGGGGCATTTGTTATCGATGACACGAGTAGGAAGACAGTTGATGAGATATGTGGCTGTAAGAAATGCGTCATAACAAAATTTAATTGATACTTCAGCATGAGCTAGAAGGGCTAGGCCAGTTTCAATATATGACGGTGCTTACGTTCAGCAGACCCATTTTGTTGATGCGTGTGAGGGCACGAAACACGATGAGCAATTCCAAGGGAATGAAAGAATGTGTTATGAATTTTCTGATATTTCCCACCCCATTAGACTGGACATACTTGATTTAGTATCTAGGAGGCTTTCAACATGAGCTTGAAACTACAAAAGTATAAGAGGAGCTTCTGTATGATCATGCATCAAATATATCCACGAAAATTTACAGATGGAGGTACAGGGCCCCAAACATCTGAAAAAATCAGTTCCAAAGGTGACGAAGACCTATGAAAAGAACTAGTGTATGGTAACTGATGACTTTTTGTTAACTGACAAGCATTACAAACTGGCAAAGGTGACACACTAGCACATAAAATATTATTGAGACGCAAAATTGACTTTACTACTTGAAATGAAGAATGCCCAAGACGTGCATGCCATTGGGCGTGAGTAGTAGATCTGCTCACTAAGGCATGCTTGAGATCATTGACATTAGATGGCTTAATAGGATAGAGACCAGACCCACACCTCCCGTCTAGAAGACTTTTCCACGACCATCGATCCTTAATAGAAAAATGCCAAAGATGGTATTCAAAAAATACGTCATCATCACAAGTAAATTTATGAATGGAAAGAAGATGTTTGGAAATTTCAGGCACATACAAAATATTATGTAATGCAAGAGGACAAGTAGTAGTATTAATTGAAGAATGACCAGTATGCAAAATACACATACCTGCTCCATTACCGACTCGAACTTGTTCACCTCCATGATAGCGTTCACTCACAGCAAGACGATCCATGTCACTAGTAATATGATCAATGGCGCCTGTGTCGCTGTACCAATTTGGATCAATATTGATAAGACTCATCCATCCTATGCTAGTAGCGAATGACAGTATGCCCTACTTTGCTGCAGATCTAGCAGGAAGGACGAGAAAAAGGGACGTAATTATCACCAGCAGGATGAGAGGGTGTACCAACTTGAGAACGACCATGACCATGGTCCCTACGCCCACAGTTCTTCTACTGACCACCACAACCAGTATAATTGACAGAAGATCTAGGATTTAACTAAAGTTCAGCCTGGTGATGTATTTGGTGAGCTTCAAACGCCATTAGATGTGCAAACATATCATCAAGCGTGAGGGCTTCAATCTTTGTAGTCATCGAGGTGACGACGGGATCATAGTCAGGACCAAGACCAGCGAGGAGATACGCGATCACATCACATCCTGCCAGGAAGACCCGAAACGACCAACCCTTTGTTCTTGTGAAAATAATCTATAGTAGACAGATCACATTTCTTGGACGTGGTGACATAGGTCTGAATAGTGCGAGCATGAGTTGACGATAAAAAGATCCACTGTAGGGTATCACACGCCTCCTTGGACGTAGTAGAGGCAACCACATCGTGAAGAATCTCCTCAGACACGGAGGAGAGAAGGTTCCTAAGGACCTATTGATCCTGATCATACCACCAATCATAGGTCGGATTAGAGACCAGGTCAGCACCAACAGCGGTTGAGGAAGGGATCAGCTTGGCAGGT
This sequence comes from Cucurbita moschata, assembly GCF_002738365.1. NCBI lineage: Eukaryota > Viridiplantae > Streptophyta > Magnoliopsida > Cucurbitales > Cucurbitaceae > Cucurbita > Cucurbita moschata. The sequence goes on from NW_019268631.1 coordinate 212,806, forward strand.
GCAGCAATGGTGCCATCATGGTAGCCCATAAGCTTCGTACTCTGTAGGTAGGGAAAGGGCTGGGCGCGCCATATTATGAAGTTGTTTTTGGTGAGACAGATTGTGACAACGGGATGGAGAGGGATTGGGCCAAAGGTTGATGTCATGGTAGTTGAGATCGAGTTGGAGATGGTGGATGGGGAGGAGGAAGAAGATATGATAGACATTATTAATGAATAAACCTGGACTCTACTCTGATATCATGTTAGGTTGTCTAGATCTAAAAGATATAATAATAAAAATTGCACAAGGATTTTATTAACAAAGAAAATAAATGAAATAATGATAACATATTCAACAAACAATTTAATATAAAGTCCATAACAAGGTCATTGGGTCTAGTGTTATGATTCTTTGTTTGGGTGCAAGAGGTCTTGAGTTCAATTCCCATTGGACATATTAGAGTTTTGTCTTTTGTTTTTTTAATATATCGATCAATTTCGATTCATTCTTTTTCTATTGATTATTTTCTAATCTAAATGTATGGATCCATAGGCCTATGTGTCTATATAGAACTTGTTCAGGGATTAACGTGTATCTCGATCAATTTCGATTCTTTCTTTTTCTATTGACTATTTTCTTATCTAGATGTATGGATCCATGGGCTTATGTGTCTATATAGAACTTGTTCAGGGATTAACGAAAATGTGCAAAAGCTATACTTGCCTCTGTCATTCGATGAGTCTCTTCCTTTTTTACGTCTGACATCACCACTCCCCTTAGTAGAATACTAAAACAAATTTTCAATTGTGGATGCATATGGATCTTAAGAATATTTGATTAATCCACCACACCTTTAGATGTGAAAGTTATCTTATTTATAATCAAATAAATTACAAGGATATGGAAATAGTAATAAATGGAAAGATAACTATGGTAATAAGGCAAATATTAGATTTTTGCCTTATAATAAAATATCAAATATAATATATATGGTAAACTATAATTTATTATTAAATATCCTTAACACCCCACCGCAAGCTAAGTGCCGGATTTAAACGAATGTGAAGCTTGAATCTAAAAAATTCAAAGAGGTTGAGAAACACTTTTCGTGAAGATGTCAATGACCTGGTTCAAAGGAGGCGTAGAGAAACACTTTCTTGGCCATCGAAAATTGCAGAGGGATCGCCGCTCAGCGGCGATGCTGCCTTGGCTTCGGTGAGAATATGTCTAACCCATGAAGAGGAATTGCCGCTTAGCGACGATGCTGCCTTGGCTCTGGTGAGAATGTGTCTAACCCCAAGAAGTAGAAGGGGAAACCTAGAGCAAGGGACAAAGACAATGTTAAAGCTGAAAGAGTCACCACATTGGGCGAAGGAGCCAATTTTGGCGAGAAGGGCTGCAGCAACTTGGTTGGCGAAGAGGCCAGTGCGGCGCCCAGATTCCAAAGGTAAATCTGTGCATAAGGTCGATGGGCTTATCAAGATTCTGTATATTTCCGAAGAGAATGCTGATGAAGATCCTAAGATTAGAGTTTCTGTGAAGGATGAAGGGTGAAGGGAAAATTGGGAAGAAAATGAAAGAGGCTATGTTTGGAAAAGGTGAGGTTGTATGTATAGAGTATGGCGAAGGATGATTTGGAGGTCAAAAGGGTGGAGCCGAAGAGTAATCAATCGGCTCTGCATGTGACAGCCATGACGACTGCCCCTGCGGCGTCAAAGCCAGCAGTGGTGGTGGAGAAGAACAGTAGAAAATTTCAAAAGCCATTGAAAAGAAAGGATCTGGATTGCTAAACCAAAATGGCTCTGATACCATAAGAATGTTTGATTAATCCACCGCACCTTTGTGTGAAAGTTATCTTATTTATAATCAAATAAATTACAAGAATATGGAAATAGTAATAAATGAAAATAACAATAAAGGGAAAGATAACTATGGTAAGAAGGCAAATATTAGATATTTGCCTTATAATAAAATATCAAATATAATATATATGCTAAACTACAATTTATTACTAAATATCCTTAACACATCCTATCCGAAATCTTTTGTTTACAAGAAAAATCCTAATTCACTATCAAAAAAAATATACCAAGCAAGAACCAGTAATTGTATCGCCACTAAATAGCATTTCAAGACAATTTAACATGATCATATATTACAACTTAAATAAACTTAACTTTATTTATGTCAATATTTCTTAACAATATTAATTAAAGTACATCCAAATGATTTGCAATATTAATTAAAGTACATCCAAATGATTTGAAGAACAAATTCTCTCGTGTAATGGACAATATGAAATTCACATGACAATGATCCTATGTTCTAAAGCAGAAAACACATTGATAAATTTCAAACTTTGACTAGCGCATGGACTAGCAATGAAAATTGATAGATCAGGAAGAAGAACATTTGTTCTAGTGGTATGATTTTTACTTCAGGGGTATAAGAGGTCTCAAATTTAGTTCTCAGAATGTCCTACAACTTATCAAATAGTTTTGTGTGTTGTAAAAACAATTGTAAAAAAACTTATTATATTCAAATAAATGAAACTAAAGAAAACAAAAGTATTTTTTAGTGGTAGAATTATGATCTTTCTAAATATTTGAGTTCATAATTGTACAAATATTATCATAGTAAGGTCAATGATGGGAATACACGTGTTGTTGGGCAACAAAGTCGACATAAAGAAATTATTAAAGAAATATGAAAATTTGAGCCGTGAAAAGCGTAAATTGGAAAGAATCTTGGTGGCCGAGGACAATGTAGTATTATGAAAACTAGCTATATTGAATCTTCAATGTAAATTTTGTGAAAATTGAGAGAAACCTTTGGAGCATGTTTGCAATGGCTTAGCCATGCAGCGCCAGCGTGATGCTTCAAATACTCTTCCTTATGATTTCGTGAGGTAAGAAGTCTTTCTTTACATTCTCAAGACTTTCTAGTTACCATGTTAGGAAGCAAAGAAAAAAAAGAAAGAAAAACAAAAAATTAAGTATGTTAAAACGATAATTCTCTTAATATCATTTTAATATCATTTTGTGTTTCTCACTTTCAACTGACATACCTATCTAAAATTTAACTTTCTATATCTTCTTTACTTAGGTACCCAACATGTGTGATTCAAGTGAAACTATCAAATTAAAACTTACACTAGAAATAATTTCAATTATTTTTTCTTGTATCAGCAGAAATTACCACAAACCCTATATAAAGAATTTGAGAATAATCAAACTTTGCAACTCTTTAGATCTAAAAGATATAATAATAGTACTTGCTATTATTATAGTACTTGCACTTGGATTTCATTGACGTCTTATTTCTTTAGTGGTGAGTGATCAACAAGTACAATCAATTATATTAAGAATTTATATGTAAAGATCAAATAAAATAAATGAAATAATGATAAACATTCAAGGTAGAATTTGAGTCTACAACAAAGACATTTGGTCGATTCTTGATTTGCATGCAAGAATGTTGTTAAGGGCATTCGGTAATAATTTAATTAAGAATTCAATTTATTGATTGAAAATGGTGGATGATTTTCTTTCAGTTAAATCCATGAACTTCCTCTTACGCTATAAGACCTACCTCACTTGAATAGAGTATTCTAATTGAATAGAGTATTCTAATTGAATGTATAAAGTTTAAAGTTAAAAATTATAGGTGGTTTAGTGGTATGATTCTTGCAAGTTCAATTTTTGAAATTTTTTTATTGAAGAATTCTCGAGTTAAATTGAATCTTCAAAGACTTGGTGCAACTAGTAAAATTTTCGAGAATATTCGCAATGGCTTAGTAATTCAGCATAACGTAGTCCTTTAAATACAATATCTAAGAGCCTTTCTTTACATCCCAAGCTTTATACTTACCATCTTAGGAAACAAAAAAAAAACAAAAATTAAAGCGATTAAAACTATAATGATAAAATGATAATGCTCTTAATATCATCTTACCATCTTAGGAAACAAAGAAAAACAAAAAGAAAAACAAAAATTAAAGCGATTAACAAAAATTAAAGCGATTAAAACTATAATGATAAAATGATAATGCTCTTAATATCATTTATTGTTCCCTACTTTAAAAGGTGCTCTTAATATCATTTATTGTTTCCCACTTTCAAGTGTTATGTCTATCCAAATCTGAACTTTCTATCTCTTAATATCATTTATTGTTTCCCACTTTCAGGTGCTCTTAATATCATTTATTGCTTCCCACTTTCAAGTGTTATATCTATTTGAATCTGAACTTTCGATATTTTCTTTACTTGTGTACTTTAAATGTGAACCTCAAATGAAATTATCAAACTAAAACTTACACTATAAAATAATTTCAACTATTTTTTCTTCTCCTCTCTACAGTCATTGTCGCAAACCCTATATAAATAATTTAAGAATAATCAAACTTTGTAGTTGTCTAAATCTAAAAGATATAATAATAATAAGTACACATGGAATTTAAAGAAAATAAAAAAAATAATAATGATACATTCAATAAACTATTTAATTAAAATTTATAACAAGAATCTTTGATCTATTGATATGATTCTTACTTTGGATGCGAGATGCGAGAGGTCTAACATTATAAGGGGCCTTTTTTTACTCTAATGCTCTTGGTTGGTCTTGATTACTTTTTGTGTTCTTTTATATTTGGAAGTCTGATGAGGACCTTGGCCTTCTTGATTATTATTATTATTATTATTATTTTGTTAGTTCGTTTTATGTTTGAAAGTCTAATGAGGACCTTGGCTTTTTTTATTACTTTTTGTGTTCTTTTTATGCTCTCGATTGATCTTGCTTGGGCTACTAAAATTCAAGATATATCTCAACTAATAATACTAAACTCAAGCCTATTTTTGTAAAAAAAATCTTTGTTTAAAGGTTTGATGAAAATATCGAGTTAATTGATTATTAGAGCTTACAAAATCAAAAATAATATGTCCATTTTGCATCGATTCTCTAATAAAATGATGTTAATGTCAATATGTTTAGTTCTAGAATGATCAACAAGATTTTTTTGTTAAATTAATAGCGATGTGTTATCGTAACATATAGGCACATTATCTAATTTTAATCCAAAATTACAAAGACTTTTTGTGTTTTTTTATGTTTGAAAGTCTGAGGACCTTGGCCTTGATTACTTTTTGGGTTCTTTTTATGCTCTAAGTTGGTCTTGCTTGTGCTACTAAAATTCAAAATATATCACGACTAATAATATCAAATTCAAGCCTATTTTTGTAAAAAAAATTCTTCATTTGACGACTTAATGAAAATATCGGCTAATTGATTATTAGAGCTTACAAAATAAAAAATAATATGTCCATTTTGTACATACTCTCTGATAAAATGATGTCTAATGTTAATATGTTTAGTTCTAGAATCATGAACAAGATTTTTTGTTAAATTAATAGTAGTAGTATTATCACACAATATAGGCACGTTATCTAATTTTAATCCAAAATCATAGAGAGTTTGTTTCATCCAAAGAATTTGAGCACAACTAGCAACTGCAATATATCGGCTTCGGTAGTAGATAAGGCAACCAAATTTTGTTTTTTACTAAACCAAGAAACTAATGAACTACCAAAAAAAATTGACAACTTTCACTAGTACTTTTACGATAATAAGTAAACTTCCAGCAAAATCCGCATCAGAATATCCTACCAACTTAAACTAACATTTATAGAATACCAAAATCCTAAATTAATAGCTCCAAGCAAATATTTAAATATTCTTTTCATGACATGCAAATGAGATTCCTTAGGACAAGATAGAAACCTACCACAAATACATGCCCTAAACATGATATTGGGTCTACTGGTAGTCAAGTAAAGTAAACATCTAATCATACCTTGATAAGATTTAATATCCACACGTTTACCTTTTCATCCTTGTCAAACTTAATGGATGTGCTCAATGGAGTTTTTGCAATCTTACCTTCATTGAACTTGAACTTTTGAGTAAATCCTTAGTGTATTTTTCTTGGTTATTGAAGATACCATCTTTGAGTTGTATGATTGGAAGTCCAAGAAAGAAACTATGCTCTCCCATCATACTAATCTCATTCTCAATAAGAAAATTAGTAAGTCCATCAACATAAAAAGCATTTTTTAACTTATAGACATGAGGTGGAAAATCAAAATTTTCAAATCTGGGAGGTTGTTCTACATATACTTCCTCCATAATATAACCATTTAAGAATGCACCTTTCACATCCATTTGATACAATATATGATTTTCACTATTATTGATGATGAGAGGTTTAGGATTTCGTGATGTAAGAATGATGTAGCTCATATGGTAGAGTGCTCGCTTAGCATGTGAGAGGTGCGGGGATTGATACCCTGCAATCTCCTAAAGAAACTATTGGTTATTAATATTTTATTTCTATTCAATTTTTCCTTATTTTTGAAATAATGAGCAACCTTATTTTTGACATAATGAGCATAAATATTTTTTCATTTTCACTATTTTTTAACTTATTTTTGACATAATGAGCATAAATATTTTTGCATGCGATTGGTACGGGGATCAATACCCCGCTTTGTATTCATAAGTGCTCTATAATATTGTGGACAGATTTGATCAAAACATTGCATAAAGAGATGAAGGAGGCAATTGAGAAACAAAATTTCAAAGTTGCTTCAAGAAGGAAATCATTTTTTAACCCGATAACTGGGTTTGGATACATTTTCGCAAAGAGCGATTCCTATCTCAAAGGAAGACAAAGATACATCCAAGAGGGGATGATGATCTTTCCGGAGAATTTTCAGCACATTCTACTTTCAACGTTGCTGACTTGAGTCCTTTTGACGTAGGTGATGATTTTAATTATTCGAGGACAAATCCTTTTGAAGAGGGGGAAGATGATAAGGATCATGGTGTTTCAAATGTTCCAACTGGACCAACCAAGAAGATTCCACAAGCACTCATTATTTATCTATAAAATTGGTTAGGCTTGGTTCAACTATCATTTCATGTGTTATAAACTTATGGAGCTTCAAAAGTGAATATTTACGCAGTTGAAGTAGAGATGAAGTTGCAAGCATCATTACATCAGTTATTAGAAAACTTTATTTATTTTTAATTTCATAATGTATGTAATGGTCAAATTGTCAAATTGACCTTGTCTTTTGTGGAGATTCAGGGGGATTGAGATTAAATCCCGGCCACTAACTTCTTTTGTGAGGAGACTATAAATATCAACAAATTATTATGTAAAAATTCGATTCGAGAGGAATTAAATTGATCTCTCAAGTTGAGAAGTTCCCTTAAAAATACGAGCATCATCTCTGTCATTTCTAACTTTCAAGCCATTGTTGTGGTAGAATTGAATTGGAGCGATTCAGTCAATCAAGTTCGATTATGTGGTTGAGTGAAATTCTCAATCTTCTACTTATTTTTGGGATTTCTTCTCTCACTATTCATTGTAATTTATCCTAATATAAACAAGTTTGTTTTTTAGGAAATGTATTAACCACATAAGTTTATTAATTACTCCCAACTTTTATATAAAATGAAGTAAATACAAATGGAGATATAACAATAAAAGAGAAATTATATTTACTAGCACATTTTTTTTTGTTTAATATGAGATAGAAGTATACGTAGTAATAAAAAGAAACTACATAAACTTCAAAGAAGTTAATCCCATTTTATCATATAAATATTGTTAAATGGTAGTATTGTTAAATAGTAGTAAATAAGTAGTTTTGAAAACTAGACACTACTATGAATCTAGGTTTTGAAAACTGAAATTAAAAATATTAAAAAATTAAAAAATAAAAAAAAAATAGTTTTCAAAAACTTAAGACTTAAAATTCAAATATATATTTTTTTTTAACAAAGGATAAAACACGTGATAGAGAAATGGAAAGAAAACAAACAATTTTGAAAAAAAAACAAAAAACAAAATAGTTATCAAATGGACCTAATTTATCAATATATTTATCTCAAAGGAATACATCAACTTTAGTGGCAATGCTGCTTCAACTATGTGATAGACAATGTGAAGTTAACATGACAATAATAGTAGGTTCTAAAACACAAAACCATGTGGATAAATTTCAAATATTGAGGCGCATAAAACATATGGACTAGCAACTAAAAATGATAGATTCATTATAAGAGCATTTGGTCTAGTGGTATGATTCTCACTTTGGGTGTGAGAGGTCTCGAATTTGATTCTTGAAATACCCCCTGTAACGACCCTAAATTTCCACATATCCAGAGTCGCCACTCACGTCTCATGCTCATCTCTAATGCAGAATAAAATCTAAGCATGCTCATTATTAATAGCGGAAAAATTTAAAACTTCAGAATACATTAAAACTTTGGAAAACACTGCCGGACTTACGTGTTTCAAACATTGAGCTAGAGTTCCAAAAAGAAAAGAAAATAAAATAAAACGACTACAAATTAATTAATATAAATGAATGAAATGCAAGCCCTATTCTAACTAAGACTAGGAATTAAATATGCACCTATCCTATGCACGCGCCACAGTCTCTGATCGCGATGCCACCGTCAACCGTACATGGGCGCCTTGCCTTTACCTGAAAAAAACAATATGGCACACGGCCTGAGTATTTCGAAGAAATACTCAGTAAGTGACCCCACTATAGGGGCCATGCTAATGCAAACACATGCAATCATGAATAGGGACCTATCTCTA
>NW_019268631.1:223762-229273 GCF_002738365.1 Cucurbita moschata
TTTTTTTCTTTCTTTCTTTCCCGGGTCGTTACATTATCTACCCCTAAAAAGAACTTTCGTCCTCGAAAGTCTCAAACTCCTGTACCAATTCGGGGTATTTCTCCCTTATCTCGTCCTCACGCTCCCATGTGGCTTCCTCACTGTGGTGATTCCGCCATAGTACCTTCACGAACGCAATACTCCTGTTGCGTAAGGTCTTTACCTCTCTAGCTAAGATTCTTACTGGTTTTTCCTCGTAGCTCATATCTTCATTGAGTTGGAGTGGTTCGTAGTCTATTACGTGGATAGGATCCGTAATGTACTTCCTCAGCATCGACACATGAAATACATCATGTACTCCTGAGAGGGCTGGAGGTAAGGCTAACTTATACGCTACCGGACCAACTCGCTCTAGGATCTCGAATGGTCCAATGAATTTAGGACTTAACTTGCCCTTATGTCCGAATCTTAACACACCTTTCATAGGTGCCACCTTGAGGAATACTGGGTCCCCCACCTCAAACTCCAGGCTTTTACGCCTTACATCGGCGTAGCTTTTCTGTCTACTTTGAGCGGTACGCATCCTCGCTCGAATTTTTTGGACAGCCTCATTGGTGAGTCGAACCAACTCGGGTCCTACTAATTCTTTCTCTCCTACCTCGTCCCAACACAGTGGGGACCTACACCGTTTCCCGTACAGGGCCTCAAACGGTGCCATTCCAATAGTTGCTTGGAAACTGTTGTTATACGAGAATTCCATCAGGTGTAGTTTGGAATCCCAACTTTCCTTAAAATCTAGTACGCAAGCGCGTAGCATGTCCTCTAGAATTTGGTTTAAACGCTCCGTTTGTCCATCTGTTTGAGGGTGAAAGGCGGTACTAAAGTCGAGGCGGGTACCCAGTGCTTTTTGAAGTCCGCGCCAAAACGCTGACGTAAAGCGTGGATCCCGATCCGACACTATAGACACTGGGACTCCATGTAGTCTTACTATTTCTTTCACGTACAGTTGTGCCCAATTGTCAACTGTACATGTAACCTTCCCAGGTAGAAAGTGTGCCGACTTGGTCAACCTATCGACAACTACCCAGATCACTGTATAGCCCTTGGGCGTTTTGGGTAAACCTACTATGAAGTCCATCGCTATGTTTTCCCACTTCCACTCTGGTATGCTTAGGGGCTGTAACAACCCCGCCGTCTTTTGTCTTGGAGCTTTCACTTGTTGACAAACTAAGCACTTGCTCACAAACCCGGCCACATCCCTCTTCATGCTCTTCCACCAAAAGTGTTGTTTTAAATCTTGGTACATCTTAGTACCTCCTGGATGCATCGCAAATGGTGAGTTGTGAGCTTCCATCAGTATTTCCTTCCTTAAATCTTCTATTGCTGGAACACATAAGCGTCCCTGATACAATAGTCCTTCATCTGATGACTTCGAGAATCCATCTACTGGACTTTCGTCTAGCTGTCCTAGGACTTTCTGTAGGTTAGGATCCTCTTGTTGGGAGACAATAATTCTCTGCCTAAGTGTAGGTTGTACAGTGAGTCGGGCCAACTGTGCTATGACTCCCTCGGTCGCTACAGCTATGTTGGCTCGCTCGAACTCTCTTTGTACCCTTACTTCCCTCGTAATGAGGGCCGACGAGTGGACCGTCTTCCTACTCAAGGCATCTGCAACCACATTTGCTTTCCCAGGGTGGTACTGGATATCTACGTCATAATCCTTCACCAATTCTAACCACCTTCTCTGCCTCATGTTTAACTCTTTCTGGGTGAAGAAGTATTTCAAACTTTTGTGGTCGGTAAAAATTTGAGTTTTCTCGCCATACAGGTAATGTCGCCAGATTTTCAGCGCGAACACTACAGCGGCCAACTCTAGGTCATGGGTAGGGTAGTTCTTTTCATATTCTTTAAGTTGACGAGATGCGTATGCGACAACCTTGCCGTGTTGCATTAACACACATCCCAGTCCTTTCATGGAGGCATCACTATAGATCACATATCCTTCTGAGCTCTCGGGTACTATGAGTACCGGGGCGGTTACCAATCTCTCTTTTAGGTTCTGGAAGCTTGCCTCACAAGCATCATCCCATCTAAATGGCACCCCTTTTTTTGTTAACTTTGTTAAAGGCGAGGATATTTTAGCGAAGTCCTGTACGAACCTTCGATAATATCCCGCCAATCCTAGGAAACTCCTTATTTCCGTTACCGTAGTTGGGCGTTCCCATTTTGTGATCGCTTCGACCTTGGTGGGATCTACAGATATTCCGTCCTTTGACACCACGTGTCCTAGGAAAGAGACTTGTCGTAACCAAAATTCGCATTTGGAGAACTTGGCGTACAACTTGTGCTCTCTTAGGGTGGTTAGGACTTTTCGGAGGTGTTCCTCGTGCTCTAGGTCGGTTCTCGAGTATATGAGGATGTCGTCAATGAACACAATCACAAACATGTCTAGGCATTCTTTGAATACCCGGTTCATTAACTCCATAAATACCGCTGGGGCATTGGTGAGGCCAAATGACATCACTACAAACTCGTAGTGACCGTACCTTGTCCTAAATGCCGTTTTTGGTACGTCTTTTTCATTAATCCTAATTTGGTGGTAACCGGACCGAAGATCTATCTTAGAGAATACTGTTGCTTCTCTGAGTTGATCAAACAAGTCTTCTATTCTAGGCAGAGGATATTTGTTTTTTATGGTCCTCTTGTTTAGCTCTCTGTAATCGATGCACAGACGCATCGATCCATCTTTCTTCTTAACAAACAACACTGGCGCACCCCAGGGGGACACGCTAGGTCGAATGAATCCTTTATCTAGTAAGTCTTGCAGTTGCGCCTTGAGTTCTTTCAACTCAGCTGGTGCCATGCGATAGGGTGCTTTGGAAATAGGCCCAGTTCCCGGCTCGAGTTCGATGACGAAGTCGACCGCTCGGGAAGGGGGTATTCCAGGTAAGTCATCCGGAAATACATCCGGAAACTCGTTTACTATTGGCACGTTTACTAGGGTCTCTTCCTTTCCTCTCACGTCTACAGCACATGCTAATATAGCCCATCCACCTTGTTGGACTAACTTCTTTGCTTTCATCATCGAGACTACCTTGGGGGTAACCCCGGTATTTGTGCCTTTAAATTTAAAGGTAGGTCCTATCGGTGGTGAAAATTTTACTTCCTTTTGGTGACAGTCTATACTAGCTCGATTTTCAGCTAACCAATCCATGCCTAGTATGACGTCGAAATCTGTCATGTTTACCACTATCAGGTCAACGCTTAAAGTTTGGTTCCCTATGATTACTTGGCCATTCTTTACTCTATCCCTAGATACTAAGTCTACCCCCGCAGGGGTGCTTACAGACATTTCATGCAATAAGGGTTCTAATTCGAACCCCGCTTGTTCAACAAAAGGCATGGAAATAAAGGAATGCGTGGAACCAGAATCAAATAAGGTAAAAGCGAAATGACCTAAAATGGACAGTGTACCTGTCACCACGGCGTCGGACCTCCCAGTGTCCCTGCTGGTTGACGCGTAGGCCCTAGCTTGAGCTCGCGGTGGTGCTGGTTGATCCGTTTGCTCTACTACTCTGGGCAGGTTTGCTTGTGCTGCGGCATTTCCGGCCGTACAGTTCACGGCGATGTGCCCCTCTTGGCCACACCTATAACACGCTCGGCTGCCAGCCATGCACCTCCCACCGTGTAGTCTTCCACAGATAGTGCACCCTTCCTCTCTCCTCCCTCTGGCCCCATCCTGATTCCTGGGGTTCCTGTCAGTACGTCGGGGAGGGCGTCGCTCATCCCATCTAGGAGCGGGTCTGTTATTGGAACGGTGCCTATGTGCTGGTGGTGGACGGTCAGAGCCTCCTGATTCATGAGGACGCTTCTGCCCAATTATAACTCGCTCTTCACGCCGTTTCTCATCCTTTGGTTTCTCTAAAGCCTTGGCAGTTCTCAAGGCTTCCTCATAGGTCTTTGGGTTGAACGCCTCCAACATGCGGCGGATTCTTGGTACCAAACCCAATACAAATTTCTCTGTCATCTTTTCCTCAGTGTCCACCATGGACGGTGCGAATCTCTTGAGTCTATTGAACTCTCGGTTGTACCTCTCCACTGTGAGTCCGCCCTGTACCAGGTGGGCGAACTCCTGCTGCTTTTTAAGTCGCTCTGACTTAGGATAATATTCTTTAAGGAAGGCCTCCTTAAATCGTTCCCAGTTCATTGGTCCCCCTTCTGGGTTAAGAAGGGTCTTGTTATCTCTCCACCATATCTCTGCGTCCTTTTGTAGGACGAAGGTTGCACAGGCGACCTTTTGGTTCTCTGGGCACTCCATAGTCTCAAAGGTGGTTTCCACCGCTGCAATCCACATTTGGGCTTCTATGGGGTCTACTAGGGAACCAGTGAATGGTCGAGGGTCGTATCTCTTGAAATCCCTTATCCAGTTTGAACATCTAACAGGTTGTGGAGGGTTTACTGGGGGATTGGCCTGAGCAGTGGCCTGTGCCTGTGCCTGTGCCTGTGCCTGGGCCTGTACCTGTGCCTGTACTTGTGCCAGTGCCAACGCCTGTGCCTGGGCCTGTGCTTGGGCTTGTTCCTGGGCCTGTTGTAGACTGGCTTGTTGATTGGTTACTAAGGTTTGAATTAGGGCTTGGATCGAGTCACACATTAACCTAGTATTAGCATCTACTCCACCCATTGGGGGTGCAGCTTCAGGTGCGACTTGGAGTGGTAGGGTAGGCTGGGGTGGGGCTTCTACTGGTGGTGGAGGCTCAGCTTGTAGTGGAGCTTGAGGAGGTAGCTCAACTGGCGGTAAGACTGGGGGCGGCGTAACTGTTACCGGCCCAGTCTCTGATCTTTCTTGAGGTGGGCCCCCTACTGCCACACCTCGTCCTACTTCTCTACGACGGGGTCGCCCCCTTCCTCGTCTTCCTCTTCCTCTTCCTCTTCCTCGTCCTCTGGGCATGGTTCTATAAACCAATATAAGGTTGCTTAAGTCTAAGGCCTAGATACTATGCATATATATAAATAACGCCAAAGAAGTAAACATTCATCATGCTAAGCATCATATCATGCTACTAACCAAAATTACTCAGCATGCAACACATGACATCATACTTTTAAATAAATACGTGAAGTATCACAACCATTTCAGTAATGTCAACATAAAAAAAAATAATGCACGCAAGTTTTAAAACGTTTCTCTTTTCTTATCTTATGCAAGGCGTACCTGACGGTGACGGGGCATCGACGTTGGGACCGTGGAGCGTGCCAAGCCTACATCGTAGGCTAGTCTACAGAATCTAAAACCTAGAGCTCTGATACCAACTGTAACGACCCTAAATTTCCACATATCCAGAGTCGCCACTCACGTCTCATGCTCATCTCTAATGCAGAATAAAATCTAAGCATGCTCATTATTTGCGGAAAAATTTAAAACTTCAGAATACATTAAAACTTTGGAAAACACTGCCGGACTTACGTGTTTCAAACATTGAGCTAGAGTTCCAAAAAGAAAAGAAAATAAAATAAAACGACTACAAATTAATT
>NW_019268632.1:0-66279 GCF_002738365.1 Cucurbita moschata
AAGTTCAAAAAATTCTAGAACTATAGTTTCAAAGAAACGGAGTGCATAATACAGATAAAGAGTGCTTCAAATCGAAACCCTAAACTCGGACGTTTGATGTACGTGCTAATAAAAACTTGGTCACGGTCGACGTTTTTTGAAACTTTTGCGGGGAATGATTTGGGTTGATGGATTAGAATAGTATTTCGAAGAAACGGGGAGCATAAAACAGATAAAGAGTGCTTCATATCGAAACCCTAATTCGAAAACCCTAAACTCGGACGTTTCAAGTACGTTATAAAAAAAATCGAGTGACGTTCGACATTTTTAGAAACTTTTATGGGGAATGATTAGGCTTGATGATTCAGAATAGAATTTCGAAGAAACGGAGAGCATAAAACAGATAAAGAGTGCTTTAAATCGAAACCCTAAACTCGAACGTTTGAGAAACATGCTAAAAAAACCGAGTCACGGCCAACGTTTTTCAAAATTGTTTTTGGGGAATGATTAGGCTTGATTATTTAGAATAGTATTTCGAAGAAACGAAGTGCATAAAAAACAGATAAAAAGTGCTTCAAATCGAAACCCTATTTTCGGAAACCCTAAGCTGCGACGTTGGAAGTACATGCTAAAAAACTGTGTCACGACTAACGTTTTTTTCGAAACTTTTGTGGGGAATGATTAGGCTAGATGATTTAGAATAGGATGTCGAAGAAACGGAGTGCATAAAACAGNGTACACGACCCAGTCTACCCTCTGTAACTCAAATAGTACCAAAGATCTGGAGCTCGATCCGCGTGCTAAAATCCTACCCGACCTGTTCACTAACCAACGGAATGGTGGAGTTAATATAACACATGCGGAAGCAATTTGGATCTTAGTCCCTCTTAGAACATCAATTATAGTAAATAACTAGCATGTTCACGAGCATTAAAACTCAAGGTCCTTAAGTACTAACCTTTTGTAGTTCAAATTCCTTTTTCCTCACGAACCAATTTTGAACCACCACTAGTGTCTTTCCTACTATTCTCGGGCCTTAGAACAGGATTGTGGAATCCGGTGAGTGACTAAACTTGATAGGAATTTAATATATGAAAAGAGAGTTTTGAGAGAATTTCTCAAAGTTTTCCAAGCATTCTTTCCATGTACCTTGATCACTCTATTTATAGAGTCATAATTGCATGTTCGTGCAAATTTGAGATTACCAAATTTTGACACTCAAACAAATTTTGACACTCATTATTTTTTGTAGTTTTAATATAAACACGATATTACAATTTTGAAAACTTGTATTCGTATACAAATTTAATTTTTGTTTCTTCCTAATTTAAAATTTCGGAGAACAACAATACGCTGCATTATCAAGTACATTTCATACAAAAAAAAGTAAAAGAAAACAACAACAACAACCTTTTTGTGTTATCCCATTATTTTTTATTTGTTCCTCAAGGACAATTCCACAAAAAGGAGATGGTAGTAAAGCTTCTCTATCTTTTATAGATCCACTTGTGAATCAATTCATCAACGTTAGCAAGAAAGTTTCTCAAGTAAATTCCATCATCTTTAGCCGTCCAAATACAAGTTCCTACAGTTCCATGTTTGCACCTATCACGGAGCCATAAGTGCTGCGTTTCAGGCCAAAAGCTTTCAAAAGAGACATATGCATGTGGCGTCTCCAATTTGCACCAATAGAGGGTTGTTCCCCAAAAGTTAACCTTGAAGTTCCATTGGTAATCATCTCCATGATTAAGCAAACGATGATACCCCAAGTCATCGTCTTTAGACTGACAATGCACAAGCAACCCAAGTTTGCTTAGCCCGTTAACCACATGAATGTAATATCTAGAAGGTCCTGGTGGTGGTAACGCGACCCTTGGAACCTGGGCCCCAACTAAAGCCACCGTGAAAAGAAAGAAAACGACAATATTCTTTATCATTTCCTAATCAACCTTTAGCTTAACTACCAATTTGTGTTGGACATGTGAATAAATACACATACTTATAGTACATGCAAGAAACTATGTAAATGCATGCTGTGGTTGTAAGAAGCTTAATCATTTAACTAATTTCGGTTATGCAACACAATTTAAGGTTAATTTTGGGATAATTTTAGAGATTTATTATTTTCGATAACAAAATTCCTTGAATGGATAATAGTTATTGGCCCAAGAATAATAAATATTTCATTGATTTTTAAAACACTTTCATAAAATGGACAACAAAATATGAATACTTACCGGTAGAAAATATAAAATAGAGAAAGCAATTCATAGATTACGTATGGTATAGCACCAAGTCCAACAAGGTATTAAATTCCCGATTTTTTTTTTAAGGTTGAACTTTCAAACTTTTTACGAGGGCCTTGGAAATTTTAAGGTGAGGTAGAATAGATAAGTTCAAAAAATTCTAGAACTATAGTTTCAAAGAAACGGAGTGCATAATACAGATAAAGAGTGCTTCAAATCGAAACCCTAAACTCGGACGTTTGATGTACGTGCTAATAAAAACTTGGTCACGGTCGACGTTTTTTGAAACTTTTGCGGGGAATGATTTGGGTTGATGAATTAGAATAGTATTTCGAAGAAACGGGGAGCATAAAACAGATAAAGAGTGCTTCATATCGAAACCCTAATTCGAAAACCCTAAACTCGGACGTTTCAAGTACGTTATAAAAAAAATCGAGTGACGTTCGACATTTTTAGAAACTTTTATGGGGAATGATTAGGCTTGATGATTCAGAATAGAATTTCGAAGAAACGGAGAGCATAAAACAGATAAAGAGTGCTTTAAATCGAAACCCTAAACTCGAACGTTTGAGAAACATGCTAAAAAAACCGAGTCACGGCCAACGTTTTTCAAAATTGTTTTTGGGGAATGATTAGGCTTGATTATTTAGAATAGTATTTCGAAGAAACGAAGTGCATAAAAAACAGATAAAAAGTGCTTCAAATCGAAACCCTATTTTCGGAAACCCTAAGCTGCGACGTTGGAAGTACATGCTAAAAAACTGTGTCACGACTAACGTTTTTTTCGAAACTTTTGTGGGGAATGATTAGGCTAGATGATTTAGAATAGGATGTCGAAGAAACGGAGTGCATAAAACAGATAAAGAATGCTTCAAATTGAAACCGTACACGACCCAGTCTACCCTCTGTAACTCAAATAGTACCCAAAGATCTGGAGCTCGATCCGCGTGCTCAAAATCCTACCCGACCTGTTCACTAACCAACGGAATGGTGGAGTTAATATAACACATGCGGAAGCAATTTGGATCTTAGTCCCTCTTAGAACATCAATTATAGTAAATAACTAGCATGTTCACGAGCATTAAAACTCAAGGTCCTTAAGTACTAACCTTTTGTAGTTCAAATTCCTTTTTCCTCACGAACCAATTTTGAACCACCACTAGTGTCTTTCCTACTATTCTCGGGCCTTAGAACAGGATTGTGGAATCCGGTGAGTGACTAAACTTGATAGGAATTTAATATATGAAAAGAGAGAGTTTTGAGAGAATTTCTCAAAGTTTTCCAAGCATTCTTTCCATGTACCTTGATCACTCTATTTATAGAGTCATAATTGCATGTTCGTGCAAATTTGAGATTACCAAATTTTGACACTCAAACAAATTTTGACACTCATTATTTTTTGTAGTTTTAATATAAACACGATATTACAATTTTGAAAACTTGTATTCGTATACAAATTTAATTTTTGTTTCTTCCTAATTTAAAATTTCGGAGAACAACAATACGCTGCATTATCAAGTACATTTCATACAAAAAAAAGTAAAAGAAAACAACAACAACAACCTTTTTGTGTTATCCCATTATTTTTTATTTGTTCCTCAAGGACAATTCCACAAAAAGGAGATAGTAGTAAAGCTTCTCTATCTTTTATAGATCCACTTGTGAATCAATTCATCAACATTAGCAAGAAAGTTTCTCAAGTAAATTCCATCATCTTTAGCCGTCCAAATACAAGTTCCTACAGTTCCATGTTTGCACCTATCACGGAGCCATAAGTGCTGCGTTTCAGGCCAAAAGCTTTCAAAAGAGACATATGCATGTGGCGTCTCCAATTTGCACCAATAGAGGGTTGTTCCCCAAAAGTTAACCTTGAAGTTCCATTGGTAATCATCTCCATGATTAAGCAAACGATGATACCCCAAGTCATCGTCTTTAGACTGACAATGCACAAGCAACCCAAGTTTGCTTAGCCCGTTAACCACATGAATGTAATATCTAGAAGGTCCTGGTGGTGGTAACGCGACCCTTGGAACCTGGGCCCCAACTAAAGCCACCGTGAAAAGAAAGAAAACGACAATATTCTTTATCATTTCCTAATCAACCTTTAGCTTAACTACCAATTTGTGTTGGACATGTGAATAAATACACATACTTATAGTACATGCAAGAAACTATGTAAATGCATGCTGTGGTTGTAAGAAGCTTAATCATTTAACTAATTTCGGTTATGCAACACAATTTAAGGTTAATTTTGGGATAATTTTAGAGATTTATTATTTTCGATAACAAAATTCCTTGAATGGATAATAGTTATTGGCCCAAGAATAATAAATATTTCATTGATTTTTAAAACACTTTCATAAAATGGACAACAAAATATGAATACTTACCGGTAGAAAATATAAAATAGAGAAAGCAATTCATAGATTACGTATGGTATAGCACCAAGTCCAACAAGGTATTAAATTCACGATTTATTTTTTAAGGTTGAACTTTCAAACTTTTTACGAGGGCCTTAGAAATTTTAAGGTGAGGTAGAACAGATAAGTTCAAAAAATTCTAGAACTATAGTTTCAAATAGGAATTGCGCAAGACTTCTTTGGCAAGATTTTCTCAATGCCTGTTGGGAGAACCATTATGGGGTTTTGATTTCATCATGTCACACCCTAAATCTATAGGAAAAATTTTTCCAATCAATGTGTATAAAATAAGAGGGAAATCAAAATGTGTATTAATATATGCCAAATTCATCTAACGAGGGAAGGGGGAACGAGATACATGATTCCCTAGGTCCATAATTCCTCTATTACTTCTAAACTCTAGAGTACCCTCTCGTCACAATTAAGCAACCTACTTGTAGTCTCTCATCACATCCTTAACCTAGCAGGGAACCAATTGTTTACTTTTCTCCCTAGAGTTTCCACACTCTTGATACAAAGACCTTGGCAGGAAACTTAGCCTTCGCAATGGTATAAGGTGGGGAAGAACTTGGTGAGTGTTGGTCTGCTTGCATCCATGGGAGTGTTAACTGGTGAACTCGTCCCATAGGCCATGAAGTAACCTATGGTGAGGGGGTGCTACTCCTTGGTACATGCCACCTAAACAAGTTACTCACATGATCAACGGACTCTCATACGACGGATCCTACGTGTAGAGTAACTACTACCAAGCCTCGTGATTAATGCCCTAAAACACGACGTGTCCACAATGCAGTGTAGTCGATCTACCACTAGGTAACAAGCCTTGGACACTGGATTGTCAGGTGTATGGCTAGTGTCGTAAATCCTAGGGGGAGTGTCTTGGAGAATAAATCAATAACAGAATAAATACCTAGAAAGTATCAAGAACAAGAGAAAGATCTAGGTCTAGAACATGGATCAAGACCATGTTCTAGACCCTAGTTCTAAGTACAAGAACCAAGAACCAAGAACCATCGTTCTAAGGTCCAAAGGATGACCAAGGTTTTAGAATCCAAGGACCAAGGTCCTTAGAATAAATCACGATAAGAACTTGAAGTCAAGAACAAGTGGGCCTAAGTACGTACAATAAGAAACAAGAACAAGACAAGAAAGAGTGTGATATCCTAGCATATCAACAACACGATTGAGAGCCTACAAGCAGGCTACATACTAAGCCTTTGTACTCATTCCTTATTCTCCATTTTATTTCATGTAAGGAGCTGGTCGAAGTCGGGAGTGGACTCTTGGGCAGGTGCCATAGAATATTGTCTCACCCTGTGATCGCCCTTCATGATTCCATAGGTCTCAGACTTCTAAAGGTGTTCAATCCTAAGCCTCGACCCACCAATCTACGTGCTTACCCTAGACTCAACTCGATTCTGTTGCTTATTCTCAAAAGGGAGGATCACACAATCATTCATCAGGAGTCATACATGCTCAATGGGGCGATAATATCCATTCAGCACCCAGAGTGCTGATAAATAAACATCTCATCCACTGTCATAACATGATTACTTACACCAGTAGTAAAGTGTATCAAGAAAGTATACTGGGTAAAATAAGAAATTTCAACAACTAGCAAGTCTGTTTTCACTCTTAGTAACTTTCCTTGGTAGTTGTTAATCAAGAATAGCTACCTAGGATTAATTTTACTAGCATGCATTCATAAGCAAACGAATTGTACAAGTACTGCTTCGTATATTTTCGTGCTGTTACTTATAGATTTGTCGTGTGCCTTCTCGAGCAGGATTACAGGACAAAAAGAAAGTCCATACACGCACTCATGTGCTTTTCTAGCACCAAAGAAGTTTTCTACGTGCGCATACCATGCGATATTCAAGCACAAAAGTTGTTCTCTACGCACGTTAAACACACGTCTGGAGGAGGTACAGTCGCGAGACGCGTGTCGTTGGTTAGTGAACAGGTCGGGTAGGATCTTGAGCACACGGATCGAACTCTAGTTCTTTGGTACTGTTTGAGTTACAGAGGGTAGACTGGGTCGTGTGCAGTTTAGCGAGTAAAGTGATGTCTCACAACACGTCCTCGTTGACTTGTTGACTCGTCATTCCTACCACGTTGTGATACATTTTAACTTTTTGCTAATACGCTTCTCTCTCGTCACCAGCAGCTGTGTATCCACGGTCGATTCTTCCAACGTTCAATTTTTCTAGATTTCGCTGAGCGATGCATTTCAATCTATTTTTTTGGATTGCTTTTTATCTTCCAATCGTTAACTAGAAATGATTTGGTTTCTTCACGAAAAATAAAGATATCGAATCAACCAATTCGATGCCATTTTTCTAAATTTTTAGGAAGATAGAGACCATAATAATTGAGTTCAAATTTTGGAAACCGAGTGCTTCAAATTGAAACCCTATTTCGGAAACCCTAAACTAAGATGTTTAAAGTACGTCCTAAAAAATATGAGTCACAGCCTATGTTTTTTGAAACTTTTGTGAGGAATCACTAGGATTGATGATTTAGAATAGTATTTCGAAGAAACGGAGTGCATAAACCAGATAAAAAGTGTTTCAAATCGAAACCCTAAACTAGGACGTTTGAAGTACGTGCTAAAAAAACCGAGTCACGGCCGACGTTTTTTGAAACTTTTGTGGGGAATGATTAGGCTTGATGATTTCGAAGAAATGGAGTGCATAAAACAGATAAAGAGTGCTTCAAATCGAAACCTTATTTCAGAAACCCTAAAAAACGACGTTTGAAGTACGTGCAAAAATTACCGAGTGAGGTTTGAAGTTTTTCAAAACTTTTGTGGGGAATGATTAGGCTTGATGATTTAGAATAGAATTTCGAAGAAACGGGGAGCATAAAACAGATAAAGAGTGCTTCATATCAAAACCCAAATTCGGAACCCTAAACTGGGACGTTTGAAGTATGTGCTAAAAAAACCGAGTCACGGCCGACGTTTTTCTAAACTTTTTTGAGAAATGAATAGGCTTGATGATTTAGAATAGTATTTCGTCGAAACGGAGTGTATAAAACCGATAAAGAGATCTTCAAATCAAAACCCTATTTCTGAAACCCTAAACCGAGACGTTTGAAGTACGTGCTAAAAAATCGAGTCACGTCCAATTTTTGAAACTTTTGTGGAGAATGATTTGGCTTGATGATTTAGAATAGTATTTCTTAGAAACGGAGTGGATCAAACAGATAAAGAGTTCTTCAAATTGATACGCTAATTCGGAATACCTAAACTGGGACGTTTGAAGTACGTGCAAAAAATACCGAGTGACATTCGACGTTTTTCAAATATTTTATGCGGAATGATTAGGCTTGATGATTTAGAATAATATTTCGAAGAAAAGAGGAGCATAAAAAAGATAAAGAGTGCTTCATACCGAAACCCTAATTCGGAAACCGTAAACTCGGACGTTTGAAGTACGTGCTAAAAAAACCGAGTGATGTTCAACGTTTTTAGAAACTTTTGTGTTGAATGATTAGGCTTGATGATTTAGAATAGAATTTTGAAGAAATGGAGAGCATAAAACAGATAAAGAGTGCTTCAAATCCAAACCCTATTTTAGAAACCAAAATAGGACGTTTGAAGTATGTGCTAAAAAAATCGAGTCACGGCTGACGATTTTTGAAACTTTTGGGGGGAATCATTAGGCTTGATATTTTAGAATAAAATTTCGAAGAAACAGAGTGCATAAAATAGATAAAGAGTTCTTCAAATCGATACCCTCTTTCAGAAACCCTAAACTCGGATGTTTGAAGTACGTGCTAAAAAAACCAACTTTCGTTCGACGTTTTTCGAAACATTTGTGAGGAATGATTAGGCTTGATGATTTAGAATAGTATTTCGAAGAAACGGAGTGCATGATACAGATAAAGAGTGCTTCAAATCGTAACCCTAATTCGGAAACTCTAAACTCGGACGTTTGAAGTACATGCTAAAAAATTGAGTCACGGCCGTCGTTCTTCGAAACTTTTGTGGAGAAGGATTATGCTTGATGATTTAGAATAGTATTTTGAAGAAACGAAGTGCAAAAACAAATAAAGAGTGCTTCAAATCGTAACCCAAATTCGGAAACCCTAAACTCGGACGTTTGAAGTACATGCTAAAAACCGAGTCACGGCCGATGTTTTTCAAAACTTTTGTGGGGAATAATAAGGCTTGATGATTAAGAATAGTATTTCAAAGAAACGGAGTTCATGAAATAGATAAAGAGTTTTCCAAATTGAAACCCTATTTTGGAAACCCTAAACTCGGACGTTTGACGGACGTGCTAAATAAACCAACTTTCGTTCGACTTTTTTTCAAAATTTTTGGGGGGAATGATTAGGCTTTATGATTTAGAATAGTATTTCGAAGAAACTGAGTGCATAAAACAGATAAAGAGTCCTTGAAATCGAAATCTATTTCGGAATCCCTAAACTAGGACGTTTGAAGGACGTCATAATAAACAAACTTTCGTTCGATTTTTTTAGAAAATTTTGTGGGGAATGATTAGGCTTGATGATTTAGAACAGAATTTCGTAGAAATGGAGACAATGAAACATATAGAGTGTTTCAAATCGAAACCCTATTCCGAAAACACTAAACAAAAATGTTTGAAGTAGGTGCTAAAAAAACCGAGTGATGTTCGACGTTCTTAGAAACTTTTGTGGGGAATGATTGGGCTTGATGATATAGAATAGAATTTCGAAAAAACGGAGAGCATAAAACAGATAAAGGGTGCTTCAAATCAAAACCCTATTTTGGAAATCCTAAACTCGGACGTTTGAAGTATGTGCTAAAAACACCGAGTCACGGTCGACGTTTTAATAAACTTTTGTTGGGAATTATTTGGCTTGAATATTTAGATAGTATTTTGAAGAAACGGAGTGCATAAAACAGATAAAGAGTGCTTCAAATCGAAACCCTATTTCGTAAACCCTAAACTGTAACGTTTAAAGTACATGCTAAAAAACTGAGTTAACAGCCGACGTTTTTCAAAACTTTTGTGGGGAATGATTAGGGTTGATGATTTAGAATAGTATTTCAAAAAAACGGAGTGCATAAAACAAATAAAGAGTTCTTCAAATCGAAACCCTAATTCGAAAACACTAAATCGGACGTTTGAAGTACGTGCTAAAAAAACCTAGTGACGTTCGACGTTTTTAGAAATTTTTGGGGGGAATGATTAGGCTTGATGGTTTAGAATAGAATTTCGTAGAAGCGGAGACAATGAAACATATAAAGTGTTTCAAATCAAAACCCTATTTCGAAAACACTCAACAAGAACGTTTGAAGTACGTGCTAAAAAAATCGAGTGACGTTCGACGTTTTTAGAAACTTTTGTGGGGAATGATTTGGCTTGATGATTTAGAATAGAATTTCAAAGAAACGGGGAGCATAAAACAGATAAAGAGTGCTTCATATCGAAACCCTAATTCGAAAACCCTAACCTTGGACGTTTGAAGTACGTGCTAAAAGAACCGAGTGACGTTTGACGTTTTTAGAAAACTTTGTGGGAAATGATTAGGCTTGATGGTTTAGAATAGAATTTTGAAGAAATAGAGAGCATAAAACAGATAAAGAGTGCTTCAAATCGAAACCCTAAATTTGGACGTTTGAAGTACGTGCTAAAAAACCCGAGTGACGTTTGACGTTTTTAGAAAATTTTTTGGGGAATGATTAGGCTTGATGATTTAGAATATAATTTTGAAGAAACAGAGTGCATAAAACAGATAAAGAGTGCTTCAAATTGAAACCCTATTTCGTAGACACTAAACTCGAACGTTTGAAGTACGTGCTAAAAAAACCGAGTGATGTTAGACGTTTTTAGAAACTTTTGTGGGGAATGATTAGGCTTGATGATTTAGAATAGAATTTCGAAGAAAAGGAGAGCATAAAATAGGTAAAGAGTGCTTCATATCGAAACCCTATTTCGGTAACCCTAAACAAGGACATTTGATGTATGTGCTAAAAAAACCGAGTCACGACTGACGTTTTTCGAAAATTTTGTGCGGAATGATTATGCTTGACGATTTAGAATAGTATTTCGAAGAAAAAAAGTGCATCAAATCAAAACCCTATTTTGGAGACCCTTAACTGGGACGTTCGAAGTACATGATAACAAAACTGAGTCACGGCCGACGTTTTTTAAAACGTTTATGGGGAATGTCTAGGCTTGATTATTTAGAATATTATTTCCAAAAAATGGAGTGCACAAAACAGATAAAGAGTATTTCAAATCGATACCCTTAGTCGAAAAACCTAAACTGGGACGTTTGAGGTACGTGCAAAAAATACCGAGTGACGTTCGACGTTTTTCAAAACTTTTGTGGGGAATGATTAGGGTTGATGATTTAGAATATTATTTCAAAGAAACGGAAAGCATAAAACAAATAGAGAGTGCTTTAAATCAAAACCCTAATTCGAAAACCCTAAACTTGGACATTTGAAGTACGTGCTAAAAAAACCGAGTGACGTTCGACATTCTTAGAAACATTTATGGGGAATGATTAGGCTTGATGATTTAGAATAGAATTTCGAAGAAACAGAGAGCATATAACAGAGAAAGAGTGCTTCAATTCGGAAACCCTACACTCGGATGAGTGACGTTCGACGTTTTAAATACTTTTGTGGGGAATTTTTAGGCTTGATGATTTAGAATTGAATTTCGAAGAAACAGAGACAATAAAATAGATAAAGTGTGTTTCAAATCGGAACATTATTTTGAAAACCCTAAACTCGGACGTTTGAAGTACGTGCGAAAAAAACCAAGTTACGTTTGACGTTTTGAAACACTTTTGTGGGGAATGATTAGGCTTGATGATTTAGAATAGAATTTTGAAGAAACGTTGAGCATAAAACAGATAAAGTGTTCTTCAAAGTGAAATCCTATTTCAGAATCTCTAAACTCGGACGTTTGATGTATGTGCTACAAAAACCGAGCCACGGTCGACGTTTTTCTAAGCTTTGTTTGGGAATGATTAGGCATGATGATTTAGAATAGTATTTCGAAGAAATGGAGTGAATAAAAAAGATAAGGAGTGCTTCATATCGAAACCCTAATTCGTAAACCCCAAACTCAGACGTTTGAAGTACGTGCTAAAAGAAATGAGTGACGTTCGACGTTTTTAGAAACATTTGTGGGGAATGATTAGGCTTGATGATTTAGAATAGAATTTTGAAGAAACGGAGTGTATAAAATAGATAAAGAGTGCTTCAAATCGAAACCCTATTTCGAAAACCCTAAACTGGAACCTTTGAAGTACGTGCTAAAAAACTAAGTCACAGCCAACGTCTTTCGAAACTTTTGTGGTGAATGATTAGGCTTGATGATTTAGAATAGTATTTCGAAAAAAAGGACTACATAAAAAAGATAAAGTGTTCTTCAAATCGATACCCTAATTCGGAAAACCTAAACTGGTATGTTTAAAGTACGTGCAAAAAATACCAAGTGACGTTCGACGTTTTTCAAAAATTTTGTGGGGAATGATTTGGCTTGATGATTTAGAATAGAATTTCGAAGAAACGAAGAGCATAAAACAGATAAAGAGTGCTTCAAATCGAAACCCTAATTCGAAACCCTAAACTCGGCGTTTGAAGTACGTGTTAAAAAAACCGAGTGACGTTCGACGTTTTTAGAAAATTTTATTGGGAATGATTAAGCTTGATGATTTAGAATAGAATTTCGAAGGAACGGAGTGCTTAAAATAGATAAAGAGTGCTTCAAATGAAACCCTATTTTGGAAACCTTAACTAGGACTTTCGAAGTACATGATAAAGAAATCAAGTCCAGCCGACGTTTTTCAAAACTTTTCTGAGAATGATTAGGGTTGATGATTTAGAATAGTATTTCGAAGAACCGAAGTGCATAAAACAGATAAAGAGTGCTTCAAATCGAAACCCTAATTCGAAACCTTAATCTTGGACGTTTGAAGTACGTGCTAAAAAAACCGAGTGACGTTCGACGTTTTTAGAAAATTTTTTGGGGAATGATTAGGCTTGTTGATTTAGAATAGAATTTCAAAGAAACGGAGTGCATAAAACAGATAAAGAGTGCTTCAAATCGAAACCATATTTTGGAAACCTTAACTAGGACTTTCGAAGTACGTGATAAAGAAATCGAGTCACGGCCGACGTTTTTCGAAACTTTGCTGGGAATGATAAGGGTTGATGATTTAGAATAGTATTTCGAAGAACCGAAGTGCATAAAACAGATAAAGAGTGCTTCAAATCGAAACCCTAATTCGAAAACCCTAAACTCGGACGTTTGAAGTACGTACTAAAAAAACCGAGTGATGTTTGACGTTTTTAGAAAATTATGTGGGGAATGATTAGGCTTGATGATTTAGAATAGAATTTCGAAGAAACGGAGACAATGAAACATATAAAGAGTGTTTCAAATCGAAACCCTATTCGAAAACACTAAACTCGAACATTTGAAGTACGTGCTAAAATAACCGAGTGATGTTCGACGTTTTTAGGAACTTTTGTGGGGAATGATTAGGCTTGATGATTTATAATAGAATTTCGAAGAAATGGAGAGCATAAAAAAGATAAAGAGTGCTTCAAATCGAAACCCTATTTCGGCAACCCTAAACAGGGACGTTTGATGTACGTGCTAAAAAAACCGAGTCATGGCCGACGTTTTTCGAAACTTTTGTGCGGAATGATTATGCTTGACGATTTAGAATAGTATTTCGAAGAAACAGAGTGCTTCAAATCAAAACCCTATTTTGGAAACCCACAATTGGGACATTCGAAGTACATGATAGAAAAACAGAGTCACGGCCGACGTTTTCTAAAACGTTTGTGGGGAATGTCTAGCCTTGATTATTTAGAATAGTATTTCCAAAACGAGGACGTTTGAGGTACGTGCAAAAAATACCGAGTGACGTTCGACGTTTTCCAAAACTTTTGTGGGGAATAATTAGGCTTGATGATTTAGAATAGTATTTCGAAGAATCGGAGTTCATAAAGTATATACAGAGGTTTTCAAACCGAAACCCTATTTCGGAAACCCTAAACTTGGGTGTTTGAAGTACATGCTAAAAAACTGAGTCATGGCTGACGTTTGTTGAAACTTTCATGGGGAATGATTAGGTTTGATCATTTAGAATAGTATTTTGAAGAAACGAAGTGCATAAAATAGATAAAGAGTGCATCAAATCGAAACCCTAATTCGAAAACCCTAAACTCAGACGTTTGAAGTACGTGCTAAAAAAACCGAGTGACGTTCGACATTTTTAGAAAATTTTGTGGGGAATGATTAGGCTTGATGATTTAGAATAGAATTTTGAAGAAATAGAGACAATGAAACATATAAAGAGTGTTTCGAATCGAAACCCTATTTCAAAAACACTAAACTCGAACGTTTGAAGTACGTGCTAAAAAAGTCGAGTGCTGTTCGACATTTTTAGAAACTTTTGTGGGGAATGATTAGGCTTGATGATTTAGAATAGAACTTCCAAGAAACGGAGAGAATAAAACAGATAAATAGTGCTTCAAATCAAACCCTATTTCGTAAACCCGAAACTCGGACGTTTGATGTACGTGCTAAAAAAATCGAGTCACCGTCGACGTTCTTCTAAACTTTTGTTGGGATTTATTTGACTTAATTATTTAGAATAGTATTTCGAAGAAACGGAGTTTATAAAACAGATAAAGAGTATTTCAAATCGAAACCCTATTTCGGAATCCCTAAACTGGAACGTTTGAAGTGCGTGCTAAAAAACTGAGTTACAGCCGACGTTTTTTGAAATTTTTGTGGGGAATTATTAGGGTTGATGATTTAGAATAGTATTTAAAAAAAAACGGACTACATAAGATAGATAAAGAGTTCTTCAAATCCATACCCTAATTCGAAAAACCTAAACTGGGACGTTTAAAGTACGTGCAAAAAATACCAAGTGACGATCGACGTTTTTCAAAACTTTTGTGGGGAATGATTAGGCTTGATGATTTAGAATAGAATTTCGAAGAAACAGGGAGCATAAAACAGATAAACAGTGCTTCATATCAAAACCCTAATTCGGAAACTCTACACTCGAACGTTTGAAGTACTTGCTAAAAAAACCTAGTGACATTCGACATTTTAAAAAATTTTGTGGGGAATGATTAGGCTTGGTAATTTAGAATAGAATTTCGAAGAAACAGAGACAATAAAATAGATAAAGAGTGTTTCAAATCGGAACACTATTTCGAAAACCCTAAACTCTGACGTTTGAAGTACGTGCAAAAAAATCGAGTTACGTTTGACGTTTTTAGAAACTTTTGTGGGGAATGAGATTAGGCTTGATGATTTAGAATAGAATTTTGAAGAAACATTCAGCATAAAACAGATAAAGCGTTCTTGAAAGCGAAATCCTATTTCGGAATCCCTAAACTCGGACGTTTGAAGTACGTGCTACAAAAACTGAGTCACAGTCGACATTTTTCTAAACTTTGTTTGGGAATGATTAGGCATGATGATTTAGAATAGTATTTCGAAGAAACGGAGTGAATAAAACAGATAAAGAGTGCTTCATATCGAAACCCTAAGTCGTAAACCCTAAACTCGGACCTTTGAAGTACGTGCTAAAAAACGAGTGACGTTCGACGTTTTTAGAAACTTTTGAGGGGAATGATTAGGCTTGATGATTTAGAATAGAATTTCGATGAAACGGAATGTATAAAACAGATAAAGAGTGCTTCTAATCGAAACCATATTTTGGAAACCTTAACTAGGACTTTCGAAGTACGTAATAAAGAAACCGAGTCACAGCCGACGTTTTTCGAAACTTTTGTGGGGAATGTCTAGGCTTGATGATTTAGAATAGTATTTCGAAAAAACGGAGTGCATAAAACAGATAAAGAGTATTTCAAATTGATACCCTTGGTCGGAAAACCTAAACTAGGACGTTTAAAGTACTTGCAAAAAATACCGAATGACGTTCGACGTTTTTCAAAACTTTACTGGGGAATTATTAGGCTTGATGATTTATTATACAATCTCGAAGAAACAGGGAGCATAAAACAGATATGAGTGCTTGATATTGAAACCGTAATTCGGAAACCCTAAACTTAGATGTTTGAAGTACGTGCTATAAAAACCGAGTGACGTTCGACGTTTGTAGAAACTTATGTGGGGAATGATTAGGCTTGATGATTTAGAATAGAATTTCAAAGAAACGGAGAGCATAAAACAGATAAATTGTGCTTCAAATCGAAACCCTATTTTGGAAACCCTAAACTTGGATATTTGACGTACGTGCTAAAAAAATTGAGTCATGGTCTACGTTTTTCTAAACTTTTGTTGGGAATCATTGTTAGGTTGTGGAGCCTGCTGCTTATTTATAGCTTGGTCAACGGTTATATCCGGTAAAGCTATATTTGGTAAAGCTATATCCGTTAAAGCTATATATGGTAAATAGCTATATATAATAGATGGTTAAATCAGGTAAAGCTATATATAGTAAATAGCTATATATAGTAGATGGTTAAATCTGGTAAAGCTATATATAGTAAACTGAACTATATATATATCCCGTCCGGTAGAGCTTTGAAAAAGTAACTTTCTACTCTCTGTATTCTCTATTAATGTACATACTTAAAGTTATCAATATATAAATCCTTTTAGCTAGAGTTCTCCTTGTGTTCATCTAGATCGAGCGTGTGCGTTATTGTGCGATCCTAACAACTACTATCAGAGCTAGGCGGAATTCACCACGATTTGTGAAGATGGAAAGTTCAAAGATTGGAATTGAGAAGTTTGATGGATCCGATTTCGGTTTTTGGAAGATGCAGATTGAAGATTATCTGTACTAGAAAGATCTTCACGAACCTCTGTTGGGGGTGAAGCCGGATACCATGACCACGGAATAGTGGAAGCTCAAGAATCGACAAGCCTTGGGGCTGATCCGGTTAACGCTATCCAGAAATGTGGCGTTCACATTATCAAGGAGAAGACAACGTCAGATCTATTGAAGGCGCTGTCAAATATGTATGAAAAACTATCGGCTATGAACAAGGTGTATTTGATGCGGAGATTGTTCAATCTACAAATGTCTGAAGGTAGACCTGTTGCTGATCATATAAATGAATTCAATATGATCATAAGTCAACTGAGTTCGGTGAAAATTAATTTCGAAGATGAAATTAAAGCGTTGATTTTGATGTCATCCTTACCCGAGTCATGGGATACTGTTGTTGCCGCAATCAGCAGTTCCCGAGGATCTGATAAACTGAAAGTTTGGTGAAATTCAGATGTAGTTCTCAGCGAAAGTATTCGCAAATGAGAAACTGGAGATTCATCGGCAATGCTCTCAGTGTTGATCGAAGGGGAAGAAGTAAATAAAAAAACTCAAACAAACATGGGCGATCAAAATCAAAGAACCTGGAAAAATCTCTAAACAAACCCAACATAACGTGTTGGAGCTGTGGGGGAAAAGGGCACTTTCGAACAGATTGTACAAAACTGAAGTAGAAGCATAATCATAAATTAAAAGATGATGATGATTCTATATATAGAACAGAAGATACTGAGGACGTTTTAATCCTTAGTGTGGACAGCCCAGCTGATTCCTGGATTTTGGATTCAGGTGCATCGTTCCATTCGTCTCCAAGTAAGGAATTGTTTCGAAATTTTAAATCAGGAAATTTCGGGAAGGTGTATCTTGCCGCCAACAAAACTCTGGAGATTGAAGGGTTGGTAGATGTCTCCATACAAACTCGAGCAGGAAATCTGTAAACATTACAAGATGTCAGATACATTCCTGGCCTCAAGAATCACCTGATCTTTATTGGTCAGTTGGATAGCACAGGCTATACAGCAGAGTTTGGAAAGAGTTCATGAAAGATTGTGAAGGATGCCATGGTTGTTGCATGTGGCACAAAATCCGGAACCTTATACACTACTACAGAGTGTATAAACATGACTACTACTGCTGAGAGTGCTTCCAATTCAAGTCTATGGCACAATAGACTTGGACATATGAGCGTCAAAGGAATGAAGATGCTGACTGCCAAAGGAGATTTAGAAGGCTTAAAATCTGTTGATATGGGTCTTTGTGAGAGCTGTGTTATGGGCAAACAGAAACTAGTTCGTTTCATAAAGGCTGCCAGAGAACCGAAGAAAGTGTGGTTGGAAATGGTCCATATAGACGTCTGGGACCATCTCCAATTTCATCACTTGAAGGATAAAGGTATTTTGAAGAAATGGAGACCATAAAACATATAAAGAGTGTTTCAAATCGAAACCCTATTTCGGAAACCCTAAACTTGGACATTTGAAGTACGTGCTAAAAACACCGAGGCACGTTCGACGTTTTTCTAAGCTTTAGTTGGGAATGATTAGGCTTGATTATTTAGAATAGTATTTCGAAGAAACGGAGTGCATAAACAGATAAAGAGTGCTTCAAATCAAAACCCAATTTCGAAAACCCTAAACTGAGACGTTTGAAGTACGTGCTATAAAACCAGTCACAGCTGACGTTATTTGAAACTTTTGTGGGGAATGATTAGGGTTGATGAATTAGAATAGTATTTCGAAGAAACGGTGTGCATAAAACTGATAAAGAGTTCTTCAAATCAATACCCTAATTGGGAAAACCTAAACTGGGACATTTAAAGTACGTGCAAAAATTACAAAGTGACGTTCGACGTTTTTCAAAAAATTTGAGGGGAATGATTAGGGTTGATGATAGAATAGAATTTCGAAGAAACAGGGAGCTTAAAAAAGATAAAGAGTGCTTCATATCGAAACCCTAATTTGGAAACCCTACACTCGGACGTTTGAAGTACGTGCTAAAAAAACCGGGTTTCGTTCGACGTTCTTAAAAACTCTTGTGGGGAATGATTAGGCTTGATGATTTATAATAGAATATTGAAGAAATGGGGAGCGTAAAACATATAAAGAGTGTTTCAAATCGAAACCCTATTCGGAAACCCTAAACTTGGACGTTTGAAGTACGTGCTAAAAATACCAGGTTTCGTTCAATGTTTTTGTAAACTTTTGTGGGGAATGATTAGGCTTGATGATTTATAATAGAATTTCGAAGAAACAGAGACCATAAAACATATAAAGAGTGTTTCAAATCGAAACCCTAATTCGGAAACCCTAAACACGGACGTTTTAAGTACGTTCTAAAAAACTGAGTGACGTTCGACGTTTTAAGAAACTTTTCAGGGGAATGATTAGGCTTGATGATTTATTATGGAATTTCGAAGAAACGGAGAGCATAAAACAGATAAAGAGTGCTTCAAATCGAAACCCTATTCGGAAACCCTAAACTCGGACATTTGAAGTATGTGGAAAAAAAACTAGGTCACGGTCAACGTTTTTCTAAACTTTTGTTGGGAATGATTAGGCTTGATTATTTAGAATAGTATTTGGAAGAAACGGAGTGCATAAAACAAATAAAGAGTGCTTCAAATTGAAACCCTATTTCGGAAACCCTAAACTAGGACATTTGAAGTACGTGCTAAAAAACTGAGTCACAGCTGACGTTTTTTGAAATTTTTGTGGGGAATGATTTGGGTTGATGAATTAGAATAGTATTTTGGAGAAATGGAGTGCATAAAACCGATAAAAAAAATCGAGTGACGTTTGAAGTTTTTAGAAACTTTTGTGGGGAATGATTAGGCTTGATGATTTAGACTAGAATTTCGAAGAAACGGAGTGCATAAAATAGATGTAGAGTGCTTCAAATCGAAACCCTAATTCGAAAACCCTAAACTCGGACGTTTGAAGTACATGCTAAAAAAACCGAGTGACGTTCGACGTTTTTAGAAACTTTTGAATGGAATGATTAGGCTTGATGATTTAGATTAGAATTTTGAAGAAACGGAGAGCATAAAACCGATAAAGAGTGCTTCAAATCGAAACCTTATTTCGAAAACCTTAATCTAGGACGTTTTTTCTACGTGCTAAAAAAACCGAGTCACGGCCGACATTTTTCAAAACTTTTGTGGGGAATGATTAGGCTTGATTATTTAGAATAGTATTTCGAAGAAATGAAGTGCATAAAATAGATAAAGAATGCTTCAAATTGAAACCCTCTTTCGGTAACCCTAAACTGTGACGTTTGAAGTATGTGCTAAAAAATCATGTCACAGCTAACGTTTTTCAAAAATTTTATGGGGTATGATTAGATTTGATGATTCAGAATAGTATTTTGAAGAACAGAGTGCATAAAACAGATAAAGAGTTCTTTAAATTGATATCCTAATTTGGAATACCTAAACTGGGACGTTTCAAATACGTGCAAAAAATACCAAGTGACGTTCAATGTTTTTTAAAACTTTGGTGGGGAATGATTAGGCTTGATGATTTAGAATAGAATTTTGAAGAAACGGGAAGCATAAAACAGATAAAGAGTGCTTCATATCGAAACCCTAATTCGGAAACCCTAAACTCGGACGTTTTAGTACGTGCTAAAAAAATCGAGTGACGTTTTACGTTTTTAGAAACTTTTGTGGGGAATGATTAGGCTTGATGATTTAGAATACAATTTCGAAGTAACGGAGACCATAGAATATATAAAGAGTGTTTCAAATCGAAACCCTATTTCGGAAACCCTAAACTCGGACGTTTGAAGTGATGGTGTTAATATAACACATGCGGAAGCAATTTGGATATTAGGCACTTTTAGAACATCAATTACAGTAAATAACTAGCATGTTCATAAGTATTGAACTACAAAAGGTTAGTATTCAAACTCCTTTTTCCTCAAGAACCGATTTCAAACCACCACTAGTGTCTTCTCCACTATCCTCCGGCCTTAGAACGGGATTGTAGAATTCAGCGAGTGACTAAACTTGGGAGGGATTTTGTATATATGAAGAGAGTGTTTGTGAGTGGTTTTTCTCAAGGTTTTTCACTAAGGAAGACCTTCCATGTACCATGATCACTCTATTTATAGAGTTATGTTTGCATGTTCATGCAAATTTGAGATCACCAAATTTTGACACTCAAAATTCCACTCAAATGTTTGGGATTATGTGGCAAGCATGCAAGTTTGAGTTCACCAAATTTTTACAGTCAAAATTCCACTAAAATTTGTGGGGTTTATTTGGCAAGCTTGCAAGTTTTGTTAAACCAAATTTTGACACCTCAAAAATCCACTAACATGGATTTTTCCATTAAATGAAGTCAACATTTTGACTTTCTTCATTTTGATTCAACAATTAATTTGAATTATTAATTTCAAATTAAAGTAATATTAAATAATTAATTAAACTATTTAATTAATATTTAATATAAATTCAAATGCCAATCCCAATCAATTCTGACACATATTTGGTTAAGATATTTAAATTTTATTTAAATATCTTAGATTCACTCTTTTTGTTTAATTCGTAAATAAAACTAAAATGCGGTTAAATATATCGTATATTTGTAGCACATATTCCCTAATTTGAATTCAAACACTTTGAACTCACTCGTCACACTGTTCTATGGTTTAGTCTGATATGAGCTAGCAGAGGGATCTAATGGACTTATAGCTCATGGGCTCCAACGATCCAAGATTAACCGGTTAAACTCATTAACCTTGTTAACCAACATTCGTTAACTACTAGGACACTCCACTATAGCCTAGTAGTTGAACAACCCTCACTATATATATATTTCTGTCCATTTGATATAACAATGATTAGTAAGTCGATCCTTCACAGGTTGTTCGTAACTCGAGCTGGGTCAATTTACCGTTTTACCCCTGAAGTTACTTCTTGTTCCTTATATCTCACTGATCCTCTAATGAACAATTGGTTTGTGGTCCAACCAGTAAACCGAATCCCTCTCTGGCCAATGAGAGGGTGGGGCCCCTTGTTCAAGACCTGGAGTCAGTACTTAAGGGAACTACCTCTCTTCTATCCCTAAAAGTTGGTAGGAGCAAATTCCATCTTGCACCCCACGTCCCCAGCTATTCACCCAATCTTACCCCTGAAATGGGAGGCCTATTGAGTCGGCAAACTCGAGCCACTCTCACCCATGCAAATCTAACGATAATTTTCCGAATAAACAGGAGTTCATGGTTAGCTCAGGATTAAGATCGAGTTACCTAGGTCATCGAATGAAAACAAAAATAATAACTTTATTGAAAATAGAATATGTTTTTGTTTACAATCTATGAGTTTTAGGACATAAAACCCAACATGAATATAATTCCGAATAGAATTTCGAAGAAACGGAGAGCATAAAACAGATAAAGAGTGTTTCAAATCGAAACCCTAATTCGGAAACCCTAAACTTGGACGTTTGAAGTACGTGCTAAAAAAATCGAGTGACGTTCGACGTTTTTAGAAACTTTTGTATGGAATGATTAGGCTTGATGATTTAGATTAGAATTTCAAAGAAACGGAGAGCATAAAACATATAAAGAGTGCTTCAAATCGAAACCCTATTTTGAAAACCCTAATCTGGGACGTTTTAAGTATGTGCTAAAAAAACCGAGTCATGGCCGACATTTTTCGAAACTTTTGTAGGGAATGATTAGGCTTGATGATTTAGAATAATATTTTGAAGAAACAGAGTGCATAAAACAGATAAACTGTTCTTTAAATTGATATCCTAATTTGGAATACCTAAACTGGGACGTATGAAGTACGTGCAAAAAATACCAAGTGACGTTCAACGTTTTTCAAAACTTCACTGGGGAATGATTAAGCTTGATGATTTAGAGTAGAATTTCGAAGAAACGGGGAGTATAAAACAGATAAAGAGTGCTTCATATCGAAACCCTAATTCGGAAACCCTAAACTCGGACATTTTAAGTACGTGCTAAAAAAACCGAGTGACGTTCGAAATTTTTAGAAACTTTTGTGGGGAGTGACTAGGCTTGATAATTTAAAATAGAATTTGGAAGTAATGGAGAGCATAAAACTGATAAAGAATGCTTCAAATCGAAACCCTATTTTGGAAACCCTAAACTCGAACGTTTGAAGTACGTGCTAAAAAAATCGAGTCACGGTCGACATTTTTCTAAACTTTTGATAGGAATGATTAGGCTTGATTATTTAGAATAGTATTTCAAAGAAACGGAGTGCATAAAACAGATAAAGAGTGCTTCAAATCGAAACCTAATTTCGGAAATCCTAAATTGGGACGTTTGAAGTACGTGCTAAAAAACCGAGTCACAGTTGACGTTTTTTGAAACTTTTTAGGGAATGATTAGGGTTGATGTATAATTATAATATTTCAAAGAAACTGTGTGCATAAAACCAATAAAGAGTTCTTGAAATCAATACCCTAATTCAGAAAACCTAAACTGGGACATTTAAAGTACGTGCAAAAAATACCAAGTGACATTCGACGTTTTTCAAAACTTTTATGGGGGAATGATTAGGTTGATGATTTAGAAAAGAATTTTGATGAAACGGGGAGCATAAAACAGATATAGAGTGCTTCATATCGAAACCCTAATTCGGAAACTTACACTCTAATGTTTGAAGTACGTGCTAAAAAAACCTAGTGATGTTAGAAGTTTTTAGAAACTTTTGTGGGGAATGATTAGGCTTGATGATTTAGAATAGAATTTCGAAGAAACGGAGTGCATAAAAAAGATAAAGAGTGCTTCAAATCGAAACCCTAAACTCGGATGTTTGAAGTACGTGCTTTAAAAACCGAGTGATGTAAGACGTTTTTAGAAACTTTTGTGGGGAATGATTAGGCTTGATGATTCAGAACAGAATTTCGAAGAAATGGGGAGCATAAAATAGGTAAAGAATGCTTCATATCGAAACCTTAATTCGAAAACCCTACACTCTGAGTTTGATGTACGTGCTAAAAAAACGAGTGACGTTTGAAGTTTTTAGAAACTTTTGTGGGGAATTATAAGGCTTGATGATTTAGAATAGAATTTCGAAGAAACGGAGAGTATAAAATAGATAAAGAGTGCTTCAAATCGAAATCCTATTCGGAAACCCTAAACTCAGACGTTTGAAGTACGTGCTAAAAAAACTTGGTCGCGGTCGATGTTTTTCCAAACTTTTGTTGGGAATGATTAGGCTTGATTATTTAGAATAGTATTTCGAAGAAACGGAGTGCATAAAACAGATAAAGAGTGCTTCAAATCGAAACCAAATTTTGAAAACCCTAAACTGGGACGTTTGAAGTACGTGCTAAAAAACCGAGTCACAGCTGTCGTCTTTTGAAAGTTTTGTGGGGAATCATTTGGGTTGAGGAATTAGAAAAGTATTTCGAAGAAACGGTGTGCATAAAACTGATAAAGAGTTCTTTAAATCGATACCCTAATTCGGAATACCTAAACTGGGACATTTAAAGTACATGCAAAAAATACCAAGTGACGTTCGACGTTTTTCAAAACTTTTGTGGGGGAATGATTAGGGTTGATGATTTAGAATAGAATTTTGATGAAACGGGGAGCATAAAACAGATAAAGAGTGCTTCATATCGAAACCCTAATTCGGAAACCCTACACTCTGATGTTTGAAGTACGTGCTAAAATAATCGAGTGATGTTAGAAGTTTTTAGAAACTTTTGTGGGGAATGATTAGGCTTGATGATTTAGAACAGAATTTTGAAGAAACGGGGAGCATAAAATAGGTAAAGAAGGCTTCATATCGAAACCTTAATTCGAAAACCCTACACCCTGACGTTTGATGTACGTGCTAAAAAAACCGAGTAACGTTTGAAGTTTTTAGAAACTTTTGTGGGGAATTATTAGGCTTGATGATTTAGAATAGAATTTCGAAGAAACGGAGAGTATAAAATAGATAAAGAGTGCTTCAAATCGAAACCCTAATTCGGAAACACTACACTCTAACGTTTGAAGTACGTGCTAAAAAAACCGAGTGACGTTAGAAGTTTTTAGAAACTTTTGTGGGGAATGATTAGGCTTGATGATTTAGACTAGAATTTTGAAGAAACGGAGTGCATAAAACAGATAAAGAGTGCTTCAAATCGAAACCCTATTCGAAACCCTAAACTCGGACGTTTGAAGTACGTGCTAAAAAAACTGGGTCACGGTCGATGTTTACTAAACTTTTGTTGGTAATGATTAGACTTGATTATTTAGAATAGTATTTCAAAGAAATGGAGTGCATAAAACAGAAACCCTAAACTAGGACGTTTGAAGTACGTGTTAAAAAACCGAGTCACAGTTGACGTTTTTTGAAACTTTTGTGGGTAATGATTTGGGTTAATGAATTAGAATAGTATTTCGAATAAACGGAGTGCATAAAACCGATAAAAAAAACCGAGTGACTTTCAAAATTTTTATAAACTTTTGTGGGGAAGGATTAGGCATGATGATTTAGACTAGAATTTCGAAGAAACGGAGTGCATAAAATAGATAAAGAGTGCTTCAAATCGAAACCCTAATTCGAAAACCCTAAACTCGGATGTTTGAAGTACGTGCTAAAAAAACCGAGTGACGTTCGACGTTTTTAGAAACTTTTGTATGGAATGATTAGGCATGAAGATTTAGATTAGAATTTCGAAAAAACAGAGAGCATAAAACATATAAAGAGTGCTTCAAATCGAACCCCTATTTCGAAAACCCTAATCTAGGACGTTTGAACTACGTGCTAAAAAAACAGAGACATGGCCGACATTTTTCAAAACTTTTGTGGGGAATGATTATGATTGATTATTTAGAATAGTATTTCAAAGAAACGAAGTGCATAAAATAGATTAAGAGTATTTCAAATCGAAACCCTGTTTCGATAACCCTAAACTGCGACGTGTGAAGTACGTGCTAAAAAACCATATCACGGCCAACGTTTTTTAAAAATTTTGTGGGGAAAGATTAGGGTTGATGATTTAGAATAGTATTTTGAAGAAACAGAGTGCATAAAACAGATAAAGAGATCCTTAAATTGATATCCTAATTTGGAATACCTAAACTAGGACGTTTCAAGTACGTGCAAAAAATACCAAGTGATGTTCGACGTTTTTAACAACTTTTGTGAGGAATGATTAAGCTTGATGATTTAGAATAGAATTGCAAAGAAACGGGGAGCATAAAAAAAAAAATAAAGAGTGCTTCATATCGAAACCCTAATTCGGAAACCCTAAACTAGGACATTTTATGTTCGTATTAAAAAAACCGAGTGACGTTCGACGATTTTAGAAACTTTTATGGGGAGTGACTAGGCTTGAGGATTTAGAATTGAATTTCGAAGAAACGAAGAGCATAAAACTGATAGAGTGCTTCAAATCAAAACCCTATTTCGGAAACCTTAAACTCGGACGATTGAAGTACGTGCTAAAAAAACCGAGTCACGGTCGACATTTTTCTAAACTTTTGTTGGGAATGATTAGACTTGATTATTTAGAATAGTATTTCAAAGAAACAGAGTCCATAAACCAGATAAAGAGTGCTTCAAATCGAAACCGTATTTCGGTAACCCTAAATTGGGACGTGTGAAGTAGGTGCAAAAAAACCAAGTCACGGCCAACGTTTTACAAAAATTTTTTGGGGAATGATTAGGGTTGATGATTAAGAATAGTATTTCGAAGAAACGACGTGCATAAAACAGATAAAGAGTTCTTTAAATCGATATCCTAATTCGGAATACCTAAACTGGGACGTTTGTAGTACGTGGAAAAAATACCAAGTGACGTTCGACCTTTTTTTAAAATTTTTGTGGGGAATGATTAGGCTTGATTATTTAGAATAGAATTTCGAAGAAACGGGGAGCATAAAAAAGATAAAGAGTGCTTCATATCGAAACCCTAATTCGAAAACACTAAACTCGGACGTTTTAAGTAAGTTCTAAAAAAAACCGAGTGACATTCGACGTTTTTAGAAACTTTTGTGGGGAATGATTAGGCTTGATGATTTAGAGTAGAATTTTGAAGAAACGGGGAGCATAAAACAGATAAAGAGTGCTTCATATCGAAACACTAATTCGGAAACCCTAAACTTGGACGTTGAAGTACGTGCTAAAAAGACCGAGTGACGTTCGGCATTTTTAGAAACTTTTGTGGGTAATGATTAGGCTTGATGATTTAGAATAGAATGTCGAAGAAACGGAGTGCATAAAACAGATAAAGAATGCTTCAAATTGAAACTGTACACGACCCAGTCTACCTTCTGTAACTCAAATAGTACCAAAGAAAGAATGCTTCAAATTGAAACTGTACACGACCCAGTCTACCTTCTGTAACTCAAATAGTACCAAAGATCTGGAGCTCGATCCGCGTGCTCAAAATCCTACCCGACCTGTTCACTAACCAACGAAATGGTGGAGTTGATATAACACATACGGAAGCAATTTGGATCTTAGGCACTCTTAGAACATCAATTATAGTAAATAACTAGCATGTTCATGAATATTAAAACTCAAGGTCTTTAAGTACTAACCTTTTGTAGTTCAAATTCCTTTTTCCTCACGAATAAATTTTGAACGTTGGAAGTACGTGCTAAAAAAATCGAAACTCTTATTCAGAGACCCTAAACTTGAACGTTGGAAGTACGTGCTAAAAAAATCGAGTGACGGTCGACGTTTTACAAAACTTTTGAACGGAGTGATTGGGCTTGAAGATTTAGAATAGAATTTCGAATAAACGTAGACAATAAAACATATACAGAGTGTTTGAAATTGAAACCCTAAACTCAGACGTTTGAAGTACGTGCTAAAAAAACCGAGTGACGTTCGATGTTTTTAGAAACTTTTTGGGGAATGATTAGGCTTGATTATTAAGAAACGAATTTTGAACAAACGGAGAGCATAAAACAGATAAAAGAGTACTTCAAATCGAAACATTGTTTCGGAAACCAAAAACTCGGACGTTTGAAGTACGTACTCAAACAACCGAGTCACGGCCGAGGTTTTTCAAAACTTTTGTGGGGAATGTTTAGGCTTGATGATTTAGAATAGTATTTCAAAGAAACGGAGTGCATAAAAAAGATAAAGAGTGCTTCAAATCGTGACCCTAATTAGGAAACCCTAAACTCGTTCGTTTGAAGTACGTGCTAAAAAAAACCCACTTTCGTTCGATGCCTTACGAAACTTTTATGGGTAATGATTAGGCTTGATGATTTAGAATGGAATTTCGAACAAACGGAGTGCATAAAATTGATAAAGAGTTCTTCAAACCAAAACCCTTATTCAGAGACCCTAAACTTGAACGTTGGAAGTACGTGCTAAAAAAATCGAGTGACGGTCGACGTTTTAGAAAACTTTTGAACGGAGTGATTAGGCTTGAAGATTTAGAATAGAATTTCGAATAAACGAAGACAATAAAACATATACAGAGTGTTCGAAATTGAAACCCTATGTCGAAAACCCTAAACTCAGACGTTTGAAGTACGTGCTAAAAAAACCGAGTGACGTTCACCGTTTTTAGAAACTTTATGGGGAATGATTAGGCTTGATTATTTAGAATAGAATTTCAAAGAAACGGAGAGCATAAAACAGATAAAGAGTGCTTCAAATCGAAACCCTTTTTCGGAAACCCTAAACTCAGACAATTGAAGTACGTTCTAAAACCACCAAGTCACGGTCGAGGATTTTCAAAAATTTTGTGGGGAATGTTTAGGCTTGATGATTTAGAATAGTATTTCGAATAAATTGAGTGCATAAAACAGATAAAGATTGCTTGAAATTGAAACTCTAATTCGAAAACTCTAAACTCGTACGTTTGAAGTACGTGCTAAAAAAATCAAGTGACGTTGCACGTTTTTAGAAACTTTTTTGGGTAATAATTAGGATTGATGATTTAGAATAGAATTTCGAACAAACATTGTGCATAAAATTGATAAAGAGTTCTTCAAACTTAAACCCTAATTCAGAAACCCTAAACTTGGACGTTGGAAGTACGAGATAAAGAAATCAAGTGACGGTCGACGTTTTACAAAACTTTTGAACGGAATGATTAGGCTTGAAGATTTAGAATAGAATTTCGATTAAATGGAGACAAAAAAACATATAAAGAGTGTTTGATATTGAAACCCTATTTCGAAAACCCTAAACTCAGACGTTTGAAGTACGTGCTAAAAAAACCGAGTGACGTTCGTCGTTTTTAGAAACTTTTGTGGGGAATGATTAGGCTTGATTATTTAGAATAGAATTTCGAAAAAACGAAGTACATAAAAATGATAAAGAGTGCTTCAAATCGAAACCCTGTTTCGGAAACCCTAAACTTGGACGTTTGAAGTACGTGCTAAAAAAACCGAGTGACGTTCAACGCTTTTAGAAACTTTTGTGGGGAATGTTTAGGCTTGATGATTTAGAGTAGTATTTCGAAGCAACAGAGTGCATAAAACAGATAAAGAGTGCTTCAAATCTTAACCCTTATTAGGAAACCCTAAACTCGTTCGTTTGAAGTACGTGCTAAAAAACCAACTTTCGATAGATGCCTTCCGAAACTATTATGGGTAATGATTTGGCTTTATGAATTAGAATAGAATTTCAAACAAACGGAGTGCATAAAAATGATAAGGAGTTCTCCAAACCGAAACCCTAATTCAGAAACCCTAAACTTGGACGTTGGAAGTACGTGCTAAAAAAATCAAGTTACGGTTGACGTTTTACAAAACTTTTGAACGGAATGATTAGGCTTGAAGATTTAGAATAGAATTTTGAATAAACGGAGACAATAAAACATATAAAGAGTGTTTGAAATTGAATCCCTATTTCGAAAACCCTAAACTCAGACGTTTGAAGTACGTGCTAAAAAAACCGAGTGACGTTCGACATTTTTAGAAACTTTTGTGGGGTATGATTAGGCTTGATTATTTAGAACAAAATTTCGAAGAAACGGAGAGCATAAAACAGATAAAGAGTGCTTCAAATCGAAACCCTGTTTCGGAAACCCTAAACTCAGACGTTTGAATTTCGAAGAAACAGAGACAATAAAACATATAAAGAGTGTATGAAATTGAAACACTATTTCGAAAACCCTAAACTCAGACGTTTAAAGTACGTGCTAAAAAAATTGAGTGACGTTCGACGTTTTTAGAAACTTTTATGGGGAACGATTAGGCTTGATTATTTAGAATAGAATTTCGAAGAAACGGAGATCATAAAACAGATAAAGAGTGCTTCAAATCGAAACCCTGTTTTAGAAATCCTAAACTCGGACGTTTGAAGTACGATCTAAAACCACTGAGTTACATTCGACGTTTTTAGAAACTTTTGTGGGGAATGTTTAGGCTTGATGATTTAGAATAGTATTTCGAAGAAACGGAGTGCATAAAACAGAAAAAGAGTGCTTCAAATTGAAACTCTAATTTGGAAACTCTAAACTCGTACGTTTGAAGTACGTGCTAAAAAAATCAAGTGACGTTCGATGTTTTTAGAAACTTTTTTGGGTAATAATTAGGATTAATGATTTAGAATATAATTTTTAACAAACGGAGTGCATAAAATTGATAAAGAGTTCTTCAACCCAAAACCCTAATTTAGAAACCCTAAACTTGGACGTTGGAAGTACGTGCTAAAGAAATAGAGTGACGGTTGACGTTTTACAAAAATTTTGAACGGAATGATTAGGCTTGGAGATTTAGAATAGAATTTCGATGAAATGGAGACAATAAAACATATAAAGAGTATTTGAAATTTAAACCCTATTTCGAAAACCCTAAACTCAGACGTTTGCAGTAAGTGCTAAAAAAACCGAGTGACGTTCGTAGTTTTTAGAAACTTGTGTGGCGAATGA
Organism: Cucurbita moschata; assembly: GCF_002738365.1. Classification (NCBI taxonomy): domain Eukaryota; kingdom Viridiplantae; phylum Streptophyta; class Magnoliopsida; order Cucurbitales; family Cucurbitaceae; genus Cucurbita; species Cucurbita moschata. Next base: position 30,247 of record NW_019268632.1, read on the forward strand.
TTAGGCTTGATTATTTATTAAAGAATTTCGAAGAAACGGAGAGCATAAAATAGATAAAGAGTGCTTCAAATCGAAACCCTTTTTCGGAAACCCTAAACTCGGACGTTTGAAGTACGTGCTAAAAAAGTCAAGTCACGTTCGACGTTTTTAGAGACTTTTGTGGGGAATGTTTAGGCTTGATGATTTAGAATACTATTTCGAAGAAACGGAGTGCATAAAAATGATAAAGAGTGCTTCATATTGTAACCCTAATAAGCAAACCCTAAACTCGTTCGTTTGAAGTATGTGCTAAAAAAACAGACTTTCGATCGATGCCTTTCAAAACTTTTGTGGGTAATGATTAGGCTTTATGATTGAGAATAGAATTTGGAACAAATGGAGTGCATAATATTGATAAACAGTTCTTGAAACCGAAACCCTAATTTAGAAACCCTAAACTTGGACATTGGAAGTACATGCTAATAAAATCGAGTGACGGTCGACGCTTTAAGAAACTTTTGAACGGAATGATTAGGCTTGAAGATTTAGAATAGAATTTCTAATAAATGGAGACAAAAAAACATATAAAGAGTGTTTGATATTGAAACCCTATTTCGAAAACCCTAAACTCAAACGTTTGAAGTACGTGCTAAAAAAACCGAGTGACGTTCGACGTTTTTAGAAACTTTTGTGGGAATGATTAGGCTTGATTATTTAGAACAAAATTTCGAAGAAACGGAGAGCATAAAACAGATAAAGAGTGCTTCAAATTGAAACCCTGTTTCGGAAACCCTAAACTCGGACGTTTGAAGTACGTGCTAAAAAAATGAGTCACGGACGAGGTTTTTCAAAACATCTGTGGGGAATGTTTAGGCTTGATGATTTAGAATAGTATTTCGAAGAAACGAAATGCATAAAACAGAAAAAGAGTGCTTCAAATCGTAACCCTAATTAGGAAACCCTAAACTCAATCGTTAGAAGTACGTGCTAAAAAAACCCACTTTCGTTCGATGCCTTTCGAAACTTCTATAGGTAATGATTAGGTTTTATGATTTAGAATAGAATTTGGAACAAACGGAGTTCATAAAATTGATAAAGAGTTCTTCAAACTGAAACCAAAATAAAATCGAGTGACGGTCGACGTTTTAGAAAACTTTTGAACGGAATGATTAGGCTTGAAGATTTAGAATAGAATTTCGAATAAACGGAGACAATAAAACATATAAAGAAAGTTTGAAATTAAAACCCTATTTCGAAAACCCTAAACTCAGACGTTTGAAGTACGTGCTAAAAAAATCGAGTGACGTTCGACGTTTTTAGAAACTTTTATGGGGAATGATTAGGCTTGATTATTTAGAATAGAATTTAGAAGAAACGGAGAGCAGAAAACAGATAAAGAGTGCTTCAAATCGAAACCCTTTTTCGGAAACCCTAAACTCGGATGTTTGAAGTACGTGCTAAAAAGCCGGGTCACGTTCGACGTTTTTAGAAACTTTTGTGGGGAATGTTTAGGCTTGAAAGTTTAGCATAGTATTTCGAAGAAACGGACTGCATAAAACAGATAAAGAGTGCTTCAAATCTTAACCCTTATTAGCAAACCCTAAACTCGTTCGTTTGAAGTACGCGCTAAAAAAACCCACTTTCGATCGCTGCCTTTCGAAACTTTTATGGTTAATGATTTGGCCTTATGATTGAGAATAGAATTTGGAACAAACGAAGTGCATAAAATTGATAAAGAGTTCTTCAAACCGAACCCTAATTCAGAAACCCCAAACTTGGACGTTGGAAATACGTGCTAATAAAATCGAGTCACGGTCGATGTTTTACAAAACTTTTGAATGAAATGATTAGGCTTCAAGATTCATAATAGAATTTCAAAGAAACGGAGAGCATAAAACAGATAAAGAGTGCTTCAAATTGTAACCCTAATTAGCAAACCCTAAACTCATTCATTTGAAGTACGTGCTAAAAAAACCCACTTTCGATCGATGCCTTTCGACACTTTTGTGGGTAATGATTAAGCTTTATGATTGAGAATAGAATTTGGAACAAACGGAGTGCATAAAATTGATAAAGAGTTCTTCAAACCGAAACCCTAATTCAGTAACCCTAAACTTGGACGTTGGAAATGCGTGCTGATAAAATTGAGTGACGGTCGACGTTTTACAAAACTTTTGAACGGAATGATTAGGCTTGAAGATTTAGAATAGAATTTCGAAGAAACGGAGAGCATAAAACAGAGAAAGAGTGCTTCAATTCGAAACCCTGTTTTGGAAACTCAAAAGTCTGACGATTGAAGTACGTGCTAAAAAAGCCGAGTCACGTTCGACGTTTTTAGAAACTTTTGTGGGGAATGTTTAGGCTTGATGATTTAGAATAGTATTTCGAAGAAACGGAGTGCATAAAACAGATAAAGAGTGCTTCAAATTGTAACCCTAATTAGCAAACCCTAAACTCGTTCGTTTGAAGTACGTGCTAAAAAAACCCACTTTCGATCGATGACTTTCGACACTTTTGTGGGTAATGATTAAGCTTTATGATTGAGAATAGAATTTGGAACAAACGGAGTGCATAATATTGATAAAGAGTTCTTCAAACCGAAACCCTAATTCAGAAACCTTAAACTTGGACGTTGGAAATGTGTGCTAATAAAATCGAGTGACGGTCGATGTTTTACAAAACTTTTGAACGAAATGATTAGGCTTGAAGATTTAGAATAGAATTTCGAAGAAACGGAGAGCATAAAACAGATAAAGAGTGCTTGAAATCGAAACCCTGTTTCGGAAACTCAAAACTCGGACGTTTGAAGTACGTGCTAAAAAAGCGAAGTCACATTCGACGTTTTTAGAAACTTTTGTAGGGAATGTTTAGGCTTGATCATTTAGAATAAAATTTCGAAGAAACGGAGAGCATAAAACAGATAAAGATTGCTTCAAATTGAAGCCCTTTTTCGGAAACAATAAACTCGTTCGTTTGAAGTACGTGCAAAAACCACCGAGTGACGTTCGACGTTTTTATAAACTTTTATGGGGAATGTTTAGGCTTGATGATTTAGAATAGTATTTCGAAGAAACGGACTGCATAAAACAGATAAAAAGTGCTTCAAACCGAAACTCTAATTCGGAAACTCTAAACTCGTATGTTTGAAGTACGTGCTAAAAAAATCAAGTGACGTTCGACGTTTTTGAATCTTTTTTGGGTAATAATTAGGATTGATGATTTAGAATAGAATTTCGAACAAACGGAGTGCATAAAATTGATAAAGAGTTCTTCGAACCGAAACCCTAATTTAGAAACACTAAACTTGGACGTTGGAGGTACGTGCTAAAGAAATAGAGTGACGGTCGACGTTTTACAAAACTTTTGAATGGACTGATTATGCTTGAAGATTTAGAATAGAATTTCAAAGAAACGGAGCCAATAAAACATATAAAGAGTGTTTGAAATTGAAACCCTATTTCGAAAACCCTAAACTCAGACGTTTGCAGTACGTGCTAAAAAAACCGAGTGACGTTCGTCGTTTTTAGAAACTTTTGTGGGGAATGATTAGGCTTGATTATTTAGAATAGAATTTCAAAGAAACGGACAGCATAAAATAGATAAAGAGTGCTTCAAATCGAAACCCTGTTTCGGAAACCCTAAACTCGGACGTTTGAAGTACGTGCTAAAAAAACCAGGTGACGTTCGACGTTTTTAGAAACTTTTGTGGCGAATGTTTAGGCTTGATGATTTAGAATAGTATTTCGAAGAAATGGAGTGCATAAAACAGATAAAGAGTGCTTCAAATTGTAACCCTTATTAGCAAACCCTAAACTCGTTCGTTTGAAGTACGTGCTAAAAAAACCCACTTTCGATCGATGCCTTTCGACACTTTTGTGGGTAATGATTAAGCTTTATGATTGAGAATAGAATTTGGATCAAACGGAGTGCATAAAATTGATAAAGAGTTCTTCAAACCGAAACCCTAATTCAGAAACCCTAAACATGGACGTTGGAAATGCGTGCTAATAAAATTGAGTGACGGTCGACGTTTTAAAAACTTTTGAACAGAATGATTAGGCTTGAAGATTTTTTGTAACTTTTGTGGGGAATGATTAGGGTTTATGAATTAGAATAGTATTGCGAAGAAACGGTGTGCATAAAACCGATAAAGAGTTCTTCAAATCTATACCCTAATTCTTAAAACCTAAACTGGGACATTGAAAGTACGTGCAAAAAATACCAAGTGACGTTCGACGTTTTTCAAAACTTTTATGGGGGAATGATTAGGGTTGATGATTTAGAACAGAATTTCGAAGAAACGAGGAGCATAAAACAGGTGAAGAGTGCTTCATATCAAAACCCTAATTCGGAAACCCTACACTCTGACGTTTGAAGTACGTGCTAAAAAAACCGAGTGACGTTCGAAGTTTAAAGAAACTTTTATGGGGAATGATTAGGCTTGATGATTTAGACTAGAATTTCGAAGAAACGGAGTGCATAAAAAAGATGAAGTGTGCTTCAAATCGAAACCCTATTCGAAAACCCTAAACTCAGACGTTTGAAGTACGTGCTAAAAAAACTGGGTTACGGTCGACGTTTTTCTAAACTTTTGTTGGGAATGATTAGTCTTGATTATTTAGAATAGTATTTCGAAGAAATGGAGTGCATGAAACAAATAAAGAGTGCTTCAAATCGAAACCCTATTTCAGAAACCCTAAACTAGAACGTTTGATGTACGGTCTAAAAAATCGAGTCACAGCTGACGTTTTTTGAAACTTTTGTGGGGAATGATTTTGGTTAATCAATTAGATTAGTATTTCGAAGAAACGGAGTGCATAAAACCGATAAAAAAACCGAGTGACGTTCGAAGTTTTTAGAAACTTTTGTGGGGAATGATTAGGCTTGATGATTTAGACTAGAATTTCGAAGAAACGGAGTGCATAAAATAGATAAAGAGTGCTTCAAATCGAAACCCTAATTCGGAAACCCTAAACTCGGACGTTTGAAGTACGTGCTAAAGACCCCGAGTGACGTTCGACGTTTTTAGAAACTTTTGTATGGAATGATTAGGCTTGATGATTTAGATTAGAATTTCTAAGAGACGGAGAGCATAAAACATATAAAGAGTGCTTCAAATCGAAACCCTATTTCGAAAACCCTAATCTAGGACGTTGGAACTACTGCTAAAAAAATCGAGTCATGGCCGACATTTTTCGAAACTTTTGGGGGCAATGATTAGGCTTGATTATTTAGAATAGTATTTCAAAGAAACGAAGTGCATAAAATAGATAAAGAGTGCTTCAAATCGAAACCCTGTTTCGATAACCCTAAACTGCGACGCGTGATGTTCGTGCTAAAAAACCATGTCACGGCCAACGTTTTTTGAAAATTTTTTGGGGAATGATTAGGGTTGATGATTTAGAATAGTGTTTTGAAGAAATAGAGTGCATAAAAATGATAAAGAGTGCTTCGAATTGATATCCTAATTTGGAATACCTAAACTGGGACGTTTCAAGTACGTGCAAAAAATACCAAGTGACGTTCGACGTTTTTAACAACTTTTGTGGGCAATGATTAAGCTTGATGATTTAGAATAGAATTTGGAAGAAACAGAGACCATAAACACAGATAAAGAGTGCTTCAAATCGAAACCCTATTTCGGAAAACCTAAACTAGAACGTTTGAAGTACGTGCTAAAAAACCGAGTCACAGCTGACGTTTTTTGAAACTTTTGTAGGGAATGATTTTGGTTAATCAATTAGAATAGTATTTCGAAGAAACGGAGTGCATAAAATAGATAAAGAGTGCTTCAAATCGAAACCCTGTTTCGATAACCCTAAACTGCGACGCGTGAAGTTCGTGCTAAAAAACCATGTCACGGCCAACGTTTTTTGAAAATTTTCTGGGGAATGATTAGGGTTGATGATTTAGAATAGTGTTTTGAAGAAATAGAGTGCATAAAAATGATAAAGAGTGTTTCGAATTGATATCCTAATTTGGAATACCTAAACTGGGACGTTTCAATTACGTGCAAAAAATACCAAGTGACGTTCGACGTTTTTAACAACTTTTGTGGGCAATGATTAAGCTTGATGATTTAGAATAGAATTTGGAAGAAACAGAGACCATAAACACAGATAAAGAGTGCTTCAAATCGAAACCCTATTTCGGAAAACCTAAACTAGAACGTTTGAAGTACGTGCTAAAAAACCGAGTCACAGCTGACGTTTTTTGAAACTTTTGTAGGGAATGATTTTGGTTAATCAATTAGAATAGTATTTCGAAGAAACGGAGTGCATAAAATAGATAAAGAGTGCTTCAAATCGAAACCCTGTTTCGATAACCCTAAACTGCGACGCGTGAAGTTCGTGCTAAAAAACCATGTCACGGCCAACGTTTTTTGAAAATTTTCTGGGGAATGATTAGGGTTGATGATTTAGAATAGTGTTTTGAAGAAATAGAGTGCATAAAAATGATAAAGAGTGTTTCGAATTGATATCCTAATTTGGAATACCTAAACTGGGACGTTTCAATTACGTGCAAAAAATACCAAGTGACGTTCGACGTTTTTAACAACTTTTGTGGGCAATGATTAAGCTTGATGATTTAGAATAGAATTTGGAAGAAACAGAGACCATAAACACAGATAAAGAGTGCTTCAAATCGAAATCCTATTTCGGAAAACCTAAACTGGGACGATTGAAATCCGTGCTAAAAAACCGAGCCACAACAGACGGTTTTTGTAACTTTTGTGGGGAATGATTAGGGTTTATGAATTAGAATAGTATTGCGAAGAAACGGTGTGCATAAAACCGATAAAGAGTTTTTCAAATCTAGACCCTAATTCTTAAAACCTAAACTGGGACATTGAAAGTATGTGCAAAAAATACCAAGTGACGCTCGACATTTTTCAAAACTTTTATGGGGGAATGATTAGGGTTGATGATTTAGAACAGAATTTCGAAGAAATGGGGAGCATAAAACAGGTGAAGAGTGCTTCATATCAAAACCCTACACTCTGACGTTTGAAGTATGTGCTAAAAAAACCGAGTGACGTTCGAAGTTTATAGAAACTTTTATGGAGAATGATTAGGCTTGATGATTTAGACTAGAATTTCGAAGAAACGGAGTGCATAAAAAAGATGAAGTGTGCTTCAAATCGAAACCCTATTTGAAAACCCTAAACTCGGACGTTTGAAGTACGTGCTAAAAAAAACTGGGTTACAATCGACATTTTTCTAAACTTTTGTTGGGAATGATTAGGCTTGATTATTTAGAATAGTATTTCGAAGAAATGGAGTGCATGAAACAGATAAAGAGTGCTTCAAATCGAAACCCTAGTTCGGAAACCCTAAACTAGACCGTTTGAAGTACGTGCTAAAAAACCGAGTCACAGCTGACGTTTTTTGAAACTTTTGTGGGGAATGATTTTGGTTAATGAATTAGAATAGTATTTTGAAGAAACGGAGTGCATAAAACCGATAAAAAAAACCGAGTGAAGTTCGAAGTTTTTAGAAACTTTTGTGGAGAATGATTAAGCTTGATGATTTAGAATAGAATTTGGAAGAAACAGAGACCATAAACACAGATAAAGAGTGCTTCAAATCGAAATCCTATTTCGGAAAACCTAAACTGGGACGATTGAAATCCGTGCTAAAAAACCGAGCCACAACAGACGGTTTTTGTAACTTTTGTGGGGAATGATTAGGGTTTATGAATTAGAATAGTATTGCGAAGAAACGGTGTGCATAAAACCGATAAAGAGTTTTTCAAATCTAGACCCTAATTCTTAAAACCTAAACTGGGACATTGAAAGTATGTGCAAAAAATACCAAGTGACGCTCGACATTTTTCAAAACTTTTATGGGGGAATGATTAGGGTTGATGATTTAGAACAGAATTTCGAAGAAATGGGGAGCATAAAACAGGTGAAGAGTGCTTCATATCAAAACCCTACACTCTGACGTTTGAAGTATGTGCTAAAAAAACCGAGTGACGTTCGAAGTTTATAGAAACTTTTATGGAGAATGATTAGGCTTGATGATTTAGACTAGAATTTCGAAGAAACGGAGTGCATAAAAAAGATGAAGTGTGCTTCAAATCGAAACCCTATTTGAAAACCCTAAACTCGGACGTTTGAAGTACGTGCTAAAAAAAACTGGGTTACAATCGACATTTTTCTAAACTTTTGTTGGGAATGATTAGGCTTGATTATTTAGAATAGTATTTCGAAGAAATGGAGTGCATGAAACAGATAAAGAGTGCTTCAAATCGAAACCCTAGTTCGGAAACCCTAAACTAGACCGTTTGAAGTACGTGCTAAAAAACCGAGTCACAGCTGACGTTTTTTGAAACTTTTGTGGGGAATGATTTTGGTTAATGAATTAGAATAGTATTTTGAAGAAACGGAGTGCATAAAACCGATAAAAAAAACCGAGTGAAGTTCGAAGTTTTTAGAAACTTTTGTGGAGAATGATTAAGCTTGATGATTTAGAATAGAATTTGGAAGAAACAGAGACCATAAACACAGATAAAGAGTGCTTCAAATCGAAACCCTATTTCGGAAACCCTAAACTAGAACGTTTGAAGTATGTGCTAAAAAACCGAGTCACAGCTGACGTTTTTTGAAACTTTTGTGGGGAATGATTTTGGTTAATGAATTGAGTAGTATTTCGAAGAAATGGAGTGCATAAAACATATAAAGAGTGCTTCAAATTGAAACCCTATTTCGAAAACCCTAATCTAGGACGTTGGAACTACTACTAAAAAATTCGAGTCATGGCCGACATTTTTCGAAACTTTTGGGGGCAATGATTAGGCTTGATTATTTAGAATAGTATTTCGAAGAAACGAACTGCATAAAATAGATAAAGAGTGCTTCAAATCGAAACCCTGTTTCGATAACCCTAAACTGCGACGCGTGAAGTTCATGCTAAAAAACCATGTCACGGCCAACGTTTTTTGAAAATTTTTTGGGGAATGATTAGGGTTGATGATTTAGAATAGTGTTTTGAAGAAATAGAGTGCATAAAACAGATCAAGAGTGCTTCAAATTGATATCCTAATTTGGAATACCTAAACTGGGACGTTTCAAGTACATGCAGAAAATACAAAGTGACGTTCGACGTTTTTAACAACTTTTGTGGGCAATGATTAAGCTTGATGATTTAGAATAGAATTTGGAAGAAACAGAGACCATAAACACAAATAAAGAGTGGTTCAAATCGAAACACTATTTCGGTAACCCTAAACTGGGACGTGTGAAGTACGTGTTAAAAATACCAAGTGACGTTCGACCTTTTTCAAAATTTTTGTGGGTAATGATTAGGCTTCATGATTTAAAATTGAATTTCGAAGAAACAGGGAGCATAAAAAAAATAAAGAGTGCTTCATATCGAAAACCTAATTCGAAAACCCTAAACTCGGACGTTTTAAGTACGTTCTAAAAAAACCGAGTGACGTTCGACATTTTTAGAAACTTTTGTGGGGAATGATTAGGCTTGATGATTTAGAGTAGATTTTCAAAGAAACGGGGAGCATAAAACAGATAAAGAGTGCTTTAAATCGAAACCCTAATTCGGAAACTCTAAACTTGGACGTTTGAAGTACGTGCTAAAAAAACCAAGTGACGTTTGACGTTTTTCGAAACTTTTGTGGGGAATGATTAGGCTTGATGATTTATTATAGAATTTCAAAGAAATGGAGAGCATAAAATAGATAAAGAGTGCTTCAAATCGAAACCCTATTTCAGAAACCCAAAGTAGGACATTTGAAGTACGTGCTAAAAAAACCGAGTCACGGCTGACGTTTTTCAAAACTTTTGTGTGGAATGATTAGGCTTGATAGAATAAAATTTCGAAGAAACGGAGTGCATAAAATAGATAAAGAGTTCTTCAAATTGAAACCTTATTTCGGAAACCTTAAATTGGGACGTTTGAAGTAAATGCAAAAAATCGAGTCACAGGCGACGTTTTGAGAAACTTTTGTGGGTAATGATTAGGCTTGATTATTTAGAACAGTATTTCGAAGAAACGGAGTGCATAAAACAGATAAAGAGTGCTTCAAATCGATACACTAATTCGAAAAACCTAAAATGGGAAGTTTGAAGTACGTGAAAAAAACACCGAGTGACGTTCGACGTTTTTCAACACTTATGTGGGAATGAAAAGGCTTGATGATTTAGAATAGTATTTCGAAGAAACGGAGAGCATAAAACAGATAAAGAGTGCTTCAAATCTAAAACCCTAATTCGGAAACTCTAATCTCTGATTTTTGTAGTACGTGCTAAAAAAACCAAGTGACTTTTGACGTTTTCCCAAAACTTTTGTGGGGAATGATTAGGGTTGATGATTTAGAATAGTATTTCGAAGAAACAGAGAGCATAAAATAGATAAAGCGTGCTTCAAATCGAAACCCTAATTCGAAAACTCTAAACTCACACGTTTGAATTACATGCTTAAAATACCGAGTGATGTTTGACATTTTTCAAAACTTTTGTGAGGAATGATTTGGTTTGATGATTTAGAATAGAATTTTGAAGCAACGGAGAGCATAAAACATATAAAGAGTGCTTCAAATCGAAACTCTAATTCGGAAACTCTAAACTCGCACGTTTGAAGTACGTGCTAAGAAAATCAAGTGATGTTCGACGTTTTTAGAAACTTTTTTGGGTAATGATTAGGATTAATGATTTAGAATAGAATTTCGAAGAAACGTAGAGCATAAAATAGATAAAGAGTGCTTCAAATCGAAATCCTATTTCGGAAACCCTAAACTCGAACGTTTGAAGTATGTGCTAACAAAATCGAATAACGGTCGACATTTTTCAAAACTTTTGTTGAGAATGATTAGGCTTGATGATTAAGAGTTGTATTTCGAAGAAACCGAGTGCATAGAATAGATAAAGAGTGCTTTCAATAAAACCCTATTCCGATACCCTAAACTAGGACATCTGAAGTACGTGCTAAAAAAATTGAGTCACGGTCGATGTTTTTTGAAACTTTTGTAGGGAATGATTAGGCTTGATGATTTAGAATAGTATTTCGATGAAACGAAGTGCATAAAACAGATAAAGAGTTCTTCAAATCGATACCCTAATTCAGAAAACCTAAACTAAGACGTTTGAAGTACGTGCTAAAAACACCGACTAACATTCGAAGTTTTTCAAAAATTTTGTGTGGAATGAATAGGCTTGATGATTTAGAATAGAATTTCGAAGAAACGGAGAGCATAAAATAGATAAAGAGTGCTTGATATCGAAACCCTAATTCGAAAACTCTAAACTCGGACGTTTGAAGTATGTGCTAAAAAAATCGAGTGACGTTTGACGTTTTTCGAAACTTTATTGGGGAATGATTAGGCTTGATGATTTATTATAGAATTTCGAAGAAATGGAGAGCATAAAAATAGTTAAAGAGTGCTTCAAATCGAAACCCTATTTTAGAAACTCAAAGTAGGATGTTAGTAGTACGTGCTAAAAAAGCTGAGTCACGACTGACGTTTTTCAAAACTTTTGTGTGGAATGATTAGGCTTGATAGAATAAAATTTCAAAGAAACGGAGTGCATAAAATAGATAAAGAGTTCTTCAAATTGAAACCTTATTTCGGAAACCCTAAATTGGGACGTTTGAAGTAAATGCAAAAAATCGAGTCACAGGCGACGTTTTGAGAAACTTTTATGGGTAATGATTAGGCTTGATTATTTAGAATAGTATTTCGAAGAAACGGAGTGCATAAAACAGATAAAGAGTGCTTCAAATCGATACACTAATTCGAAAAACCTAAAATAGGAAGTTTGAAGTACGTGAAAAAAACACCGAGTGACGTTCGACGTTTTTCAACACTTATGTGGGGAATGAAAAGGCTTGATGATTTAGAATAGTATTTCGAAGAAATGGAGAGCATAAAACAGATAAAGAGTGCTTCAACTCTAAAACCCTAATTCAAAAACTCTAAACTCTGATATTTGAAGTACGTGCTAAAAATACCGAGTGACTTTTGACGTTTTCCCAAAACTTTTGTGGGGAATGATTAGGGTTGATTTAGAATAGTATTTCGAAGAAACAGAGAGCATAAAACAGATAAAGAGTGCTTCAAATTGAAACCCTAATTCGGAAACTCTAAACTCACACGTTTGAATTACATGCTTCAAAAATTGAGTGATGTTTGACGTTTTTTGAAACTTTTGTGAGGAATGATTAGGCTTGATGATTTAGAATAGAATTTTGAAGCAACGAAGAGCATAAAACAGATAAAGAGTGCTTCAAATCGAAACTCTAATTCGGAAACTCTGAACTCGTACGTTTGAAGTACGTGCTAAGAAAATCAAGTGACGTTCGACATTTTTAGAAACTTTTTTGGGTAATGATTAGGATTGATGATTTAAAATAGAATTTCGAAGAAACAAAGAGCATAAAATAGATAAAGAGTGCTTCAAATCGAAACCCTATTTCGGAAACCCTAAACTCAGACCTTTGACGTATGTGCTAAAAAAACTGAGTCACGGTCGACAGTTTTCAAAACTTTTGTTGGGAATGATTAGGTTTGATGATTAAGAGTTGTATTTCAAAGAAACGGAGTGCATAGAAAAGATAAAGAGTGCTTTCAATAAAACCCTATTTCGATACCCTAAACTGGGACGTTTGAGTATGTGCTTAAAAAATTGAGTCACGGTCGACGTTTTTTGAAACTTTTGTGGGGAATGATTAGGTTTGATGATTTAGAATAGTATTTCGATGAAACAGAGTGCATAAAACAGATAAAAAGTGCTTCAGATCGATACCCTAATTCGAAAAACCTAAACTAAGACGTTTGAAGTACGTGCTAAAAACACCGACTAACATTCGAAGTTTTTCAAAAAATTTTGGGGAATGAATAGGCTTGATGATTTAGAATAGAATTTTGAAGAAACAGAGAGCATAAAATAGATAAAGAGTGCTTCAAAACGAAACCCTAATTCGGAAACTCTAAACTTGGATGTTTGAAGTACGTGCTAAAAAACCGAGTGATGTTTGACGTTTTTCGAAACTTTTTTGGGGAATGATTAGGCTTGATGATTTATTATAGAATTTCGAAGAAATGGAGAGCATAAAACAGATAAAGAGTGCTTCAAATCAAAACCCTATTTCGAAAACCCTAAACTCGGACGTTTGAAGTACGAGCTAAAAAACCCAAGTCATGGCCGACGTTTTTGAAAACTTTTTTGGGGAATTATTAGGTTTGATGATTTAGAATAGTATTTCGAAGAAATAGAGAGCATAAAACAGATAAAGTGTGCTTCAAATCGAAACCCTAATTCAAAAACCCTAAACTCAGACGTTTGAAGTACGTGCTAAAAAAACCAAGTGACGTTCGACGTTTTTAGAAACTTTTTTGGGTAATGATTAGGCTTGATGATTTAGAATAGTATTTCGAAGAAACAAAGAACATAAAACAGGTAAAAAGTTTTTAAAATCAAAACCCTATTTCGGAAACCCTAAACTGGGACGTTTGAAGTATGTGCTAAAAAATCGAGTCACGGCTGACGTTTTTCGAAACTTTTGTGGGGAATGGTTAGGGTTGATGATTTAGAATAGTATTTCGAAGAAACAAAGTGCATAAACAGATAAAGAGTGCTTCAAATCGAAACCTGTTTTTAGAAACCCTAAACTGGGATGTTTGAAGTACGTGCTAAAAAATCGAGTCACGGCCGACATTTTTTGAAACTTTTGTGGGGAATGATTAGGGTTTAAGATTTAGAATAGTATTTCGAAGAAACGGAGTGCATAAAATAGATAAAGAGTGCTTCAAATCGTAACCCTAATTCGGAAACCCTAAACTCGTTCGTTTGAAGTACATGCTAAAAAACCCCACTTTCGTTCGATGCCTTTTGAAAATTTTGTGGGTAATGATTAGGCTTGATGATTTGGAATAGAATTTCGAACAAACGGAGTGCATAAATTTAAAAAAGAGTTCTTCAAACCGGAACCCTAATTTGGAAACCCTAAACTTGGACGTTTGAAGCACGTGCTAAAAAAATCGAGTGACGGTCGACGTTTTACAAAACTTTTGAACGGAATGATTAGGCTTGAAGATTTAGAATAGAATTTCAAAGAAACGGAGACAATAAAACATATAAAGAGTGTTTGAAATTGAAAACCTATTTCGAAAACCCTAAACTCAGACATTTGAAGTACGTGCTAAAAAAAATCGAGTGACGTTCGACGTTTTTAGAAACATTTGTGGGGAATGATTAGGCTTGATTATTTAGAATAGAATTTCGAAGAAACGGAGAGCATAAAACAGATAAAGAGTGCTTCAAATCGAAACCCTGTTTCGGAAACCCTAAACTCGGACGTTTGAAGTACGTGCTAAAAAACTGAGTCACGGCCGAGGTTTTTCAAATCTTTTGTGGAGAATGTTTAGGCTTGATGATTTAGAATAATATTTCGAAGAAACGGAGTGCATAAAACATTTAAAGAGTGCTTCAAATCGTAACCCTAATTAGGAAACCCTAAACTTGTTCGTTTGAAGTACGTGCTAAAAAAACCCACTTTTGTTTGATGCCTTTCGAAACTTTTATGGATAATGATTAGGCTTGATGATTTAGAATAGAATTTCGAACAAACGGAGTGCATAAAATTGATAAAGAGTTCTTCAAACCGAAACCCTAAACTTGGACGTTGGAAGTACGTGCTAAAAAAATCGAGTGACGGTCGACGTTTTACAAAACTTTTGAATGGAATGATTAGGCTTGAAGATTTATAACAGAATTTCGAAGAAACGGAGACAATAAAACATAAAAAGAGTGTTTGAAATTGAAACCTTATTTCGAAAACCCTAAACTCAGACGTTTGAAGTACGTGTTAAAAAAACCGAGTGACATTCGACGTTTTTAAAAACTTTTGTGGGGAATGATTAGGCTTGATTATTTAGAATAAGAAACGGCGAGCATAAAATAGATAAAGAGTTCTTCAAATCGAAACCTTGTTTCCAAAACTGTAAACTCGGACGTTTGAAGTACGTGCTAAAAACACCGAGTTACGGCCGAGGTTTTTTCAAAACTTTTGTTGGGAATGTTTAGGCTTGATGATTTAGATAGTATTTCGAAGAAACGGAGTGCATAAAACAGATAAAGAGTGCTTTAAATCGTAACCCTAATTCGGAAACCCTAAACTCGGACGTTTGAATTACGTGCTAAAAAAATCGAGTGACGTTAAACGTTTTTGAAATCTTTTATGGGAAATGATTAGGCTTGATGATTTAGAATAGACTTTTGAAGAAACGGAGAGCATAAAAAAGATAGAGAGTGCTTCAAATTGAAACCCTATTTCGGAAATCCTAAACTCGGACGTTTGAAGTACGTGCTAAAAAAACCTAGTCACGATCGACATTTTTCTAAACTTTTGTTGTGAATGATTAGGCTTGATTATTTAGAATAGTATTTCGAAGAAACGGAGTGCGTAAAACAGATAAAGATTGTTTCAAATCGAAACCCTAATTCGTAAACCTTAAACTGGGACGATTGAAGTACGTGCGAAAAAAACCCACATTCGTTCGATGTTTTTCGAAACTTTTGTGCGGAATGATTAGGCTTGATGATTTAGAATAAAATTTTAAAGCAACGAAGAGCATAGAAAAGATAAAGAGTGCTTCAAATCGAACCCTAATTCGTAAACTCTTAACTCAGACATTTGAAGTATATGTTAAAAAAATCGGGTCACGGCCGAGCTTTTTCAAAAATTTTGTGGGGAATGATTAGGTTTGATGATTTAGATTAGTATTTCGAAGAAACAGAGTGCATAAAAAAGATAAAGAGTTTTTCAAATCAAAACCCTATTTCGGAAACCACAAGCTGGGACGTTTAAAGTACGTGCTAAAAACAAAGTCACGCCCGACGTTTTTCGAAACTTTTGTGGGGAATGATTAGACTTGATGACTTAGAATAGTATTTCGAAGAAACGGAGAGCATAAAGCAGATAAAGAGTGCTTCAAATCGTAACCCTAATTCGGAAACCCTAAACTCGGACGTTTCAAGTACGTTCTAAAAAAACCCACTTTCGTTCGACATTTTTCGATATTTTTATGCGGAATGATTAGGCTTGAGGATTTGGAATAGAATTTCGAAGAAACGGAGAGCATAAAACATATAAAGAGTAATTCAAATCGAAACCCTATTTCAGAAGCCCTAAGCTCGAATGTTTAAAAGTACGTGTTAAAAAAACCAAGTCATGGCCGAGGTTTGTCAAAACTTTTATGAGAAATGATTAGGCTTGATGATTTAGAATAATATTTCGAAGAAACGGAGTGCATAAAACAGATAAAGAGTTTTTCAAATCGAAACCCTAAGCTGGGACGTTTGAAGTACGTGCTAAAAAATCGAGTCACGGCCGATGTTTTTCAAAACTTTTGTGGGGAATGATTAGGCTTGGTGATTTAGAATAGAATTTCGAAGAAACGGAGTGCATAAAACAGATAAAGAGTTCTTCAAATCGAAACCGCACACGACCCAGTCTACCCTCTGTAGCTCTAATAGTACTAAAGAACTGGAGCTCGATCCGCGTGCTCAAAATCCTACCCGACCTGTTCACTAACCAACGAAATAGTGGAGTTAATATAACACATGTGGAAGCAATTTGGATCTTAGGCACATTTAGAACATCAATTATAGTAAATAACTAGCATGTTCATGAGTATTAAAACTCAAGGTCTTTAAGTACTAACGTTTTGTAGTTCAAATTCCTTTTTCCTCACGAACCGATTTTGAACCACCACTAGTGTCTTCCCTACTCTCCGGCCTTAGAACGAGATTGTGGAATCCGGTGAGTTACTAAACTTGATAGGAATTTAATATATGAAAAGAGAAAGTTTTGAGAGAATTTCTCAAAGTTTTTCAAGCATGTACCTTGATCACTCTCTTTATAGAGTCATATTTGCATGTTCATGCAAATTTGAGATTACCCAATTTTGACACTTAAAATTTCACTCAAATTTGTGGGGTTTATTTGGCAAACATGCAAGTTTTGTCAAACCAAATTTTGACCCTCAAAATTTCACTCAAATTTATGGAATTATGGGCAAACATGCAAGTTTGTTAAACCATATATCGACAATCAATATTCCACTAACTCAAACATGGATTTTTCCATTAAAATCAACATTGTGACTTTCTCTATTTTAATTCAACAATTAATTTCAAATCAAAATAATATTAAATGATTAATTAAACAATTTAATTAATATTGAACATTAAATGAAATGCCAATCCCAATCAATTTCGTCACATATTGATTATGAATCCGTATTCCAAATTAAAATATTTAAATCTTATTTAAATATCTCAAATTCTCTCATTTTGTTTAATTCGTAATTAAATCAAAATGCGGTTAAATATGTCGTATATATTTAGCGCATATTCCCTAATTTGAGTTCGAACACTTCAAACTCACTCGCCACACTATTCTAAGGTTTAGTCCGATATGAGCTAGCAATGGGGCTTAATGGACCTACAAATCATGGGCTCCAACGATCCGAGATTAACTGGCTAAACTCATTAACCTTTTAACCAACATTCGTTAACTACGAGGACACTCCACTATAGACTAGTAGTTGCACTCCCCTCACTATAGATATATTTCTTCCCATTTGATATAACCATGATTATAAGTCGATCCTTCACAGGTTGTTCGTAACTAGAGCTGGGTCAATTTACCGTTTTTACCCCTAAAGTTACTTCTTGTTCCTTAAGTCTCACTAATCCTCTAATGAACAATTGGTTTGTGGTCCAACCACCAAACCGAATCCCTCTCATGCCAATGAGAGGGTGGGGCCCCTTGTTCAAGACCTGGAGTTAGTACTTAAGGGAACAATCTCTCTACTATCCTTAAAAGCGGGTAGGAGTGAATTCTATCTTGCACCCTATGCCCTCAACTATTCACCCAGTCATACCCTTGAAATAGGAGGCTTATTGAGTCGGCGAAATTGGGCCGCTCTCACCCATGCAAATCTAAAGATAATTTCGAATAAACAGGAGTTCATAGTTAGCTCCGGATTAAAATCGAGTTACCTAGGTCATTGAATGAAAAAATCAGTCTCAACAGTAAACGACATCATAAAGTGAGAGTGATTTTCTTCATGGTTTGATCTTATGCAATACTCATTGCATAGGACGCCCCTACTCACATGTCTCGACATGTACAATTTAGTGATCACATTGTTTATATCATATACAAAAGTGGGCCGCATCCATAGTGTCCCTAGGATAAGGTACTCAGCCTTATCCATGTACTATAGATCATTTTGACTACATACTTCAACTTGATCCACTCTTATGTCTCTACATATAGTTCAAGTAATCATACTATAGCCAGAGTATTCTTAGTTTATTGGATTTAGATTAATGATCGTAAAGTTCACTTTATTCAATAACGATCTTTACTGAATGAACATCAATAATAACTTTATAGAATATGTTTTTGTTTACCAACTATAAGTTTTAGGACATAAAACCCAACAATAGGTCCATTAGGTCCCTCTGCTAGCTCATATCGGACTAAAACATAGAATAGTGTGACGAGTGAATTCGAAGTGTTTGAATTCAAATTAGGGAATATGCGATATATTTAACCGCATTTTTGTTTTATTTACGAATTAAACACCATTTCGCTGGTTAGTGAACAGGTCGGGTAGGCTTTTGAGCACGCAGATCGAGCTCCAGTTCTTTGGTACTGTTTGAGTAGCAGAGGGTAGACTGGGTCGTGTGCGGTTTAGCGAGTAAAGTGGTGTGTCACAACACATCCTCATTGACTGGTTGACCCGTCATTCTTGCCACGTTGTGATACATTTCAACTTTTTGCTAATACACTTCTCTCTCGTCGCCAGCAGCTGTGTATCCACGGTCGGTTCTTCCAACGTTCAATTTTTCTAGAGTTCGCTGAGCTACGCATTTCAATCTATTTTTTTTGGATTGCTTTTTATCTTCCAATCATTAACTAGAAATGACTTGGTTTCTTCACGAAAAATAAAGATATCGAATCAACCAATTCGATGCCTTTTTTTTTTTTAGGAAGATAGAGACCATAATAATTGATATGAATCCAACAACTGATCACGTGCATGTACCCGAAGGACCGATTACAAGAAGCAAGGTTAAGAAGATTCAAGAGGCCTATACATTGCATCTTCAAAAGCTAGCTAGTGTACCGGTTGAAACAAGGACTTTTGTGCCCAAAAATCTTTATAGCATTCGCCTATCAAATCAAGAAGATAATGGAGTGGCTGATATTGGAAAATAATTAGAAGACTTGCCTTTGGTAGTTGAATTACCAATTAAGGAAATTATTAATGCTTTATTTGCTTCCTTTTATATTTAATAGCATTTATTAATAGTTTGTATGAATTGCCTTATATTCTTCAATTTGTATTTAATAGCATTTATTAGTGATTGGTGGCTGAACCATATTATGTTAGGGTTACCTTTTAGACCTATTTAAAGGCATGTAATACTCATGTTTGAGGGACTTTTAGTTGAATACAGAAAAAACCTTTGTGTTTTCTTGACACCCTTTTGGTGTTATTCTTTTTCAAATCTTGCTTTAGGTTTGATGTTTAAACCGATTCATTGAATTAGTTTTGATCAAGCTAATTCTGGAGTGAATTGTCTTGGTATCTAAGAGTGACCATCATAGATTCCAAGTTCGATCTAAGAGTCATTCATCTTCTAACCAGCTCTTGGTTGGAATCAATCCGTTAAGTTAGCTTCCTCTGTGAGCGTTTTGCAAGGATTCTAGAAGGACCTCTAGCTTTGCAAATTCCAGCATTGTAGGCGCTTATCATTTGGTATCAGAGCATTTGGTCGACGTTCTTTGGCCGCTCTAGAGGTGAAATATCTTTACTATTATTTTTTTTTGTATCAATCTTGTTTCTCTCTCAGATTATCAAAAAAAAAAAAAAAAAAGTCAGCCTTTACATTCTTGACCTAGTACCAAAAGCCTACCTTTGAGTGTTAAACACGAGTGTCCCTGAGTGAAATTTTTGTGAGAAGTGTGGTGAGGTCCCTTGATAACAATGTCACATAATGGAGAAGCAGTACCACCAGTTCCAGATCTTAATACAACCATTCTTCAAGCAATTCAAGGTATGATGAAAATGATGATGGAAGATAGACAAGAAAGAAGGGCGCAACAACAAAGACAAGAACGAACATTACAAGAAGATGAAGGTATAGTAGTACAAGAAAGACAAGTTGATGGTAGATGGAGAGGAAGAAATAACCATGCAACTATTATGCAACCTAGAAGGATGGAAAGAGTACATGAAGATAGAGATGGGGGAGTTAAACTCAAAATCCCGCCCTTTTGTGGAACGGCAGATTCTGAGGCATACTTTTAGTGGGAAAGAAAGATAGAGCATGTGTTTGATTGCAACACCTATAGTGAAAATAAGAAGATGAGACTTGCTATTGCCGAATTTACCAATCATGCTAGTGATTGGTACCAACATCTCAAATCCGAGAGAAGAAGAAAAGAGGAGAATCCAATAGAGACATGGGAAGAACTTAAAGAAGTCATGAGAAAAAGGTATGCTCCAAAACATTATGAAAGAAATTTGAAAACTAAATTGCAAGGTTTGAGGCAAGGAACAAAAAGTGTGGCGGAATATTATCAAGAGATGGAAACTATGATGAAAAGAGCAAAGGTTAGAGAAGAAGAAGAAGATACCATGTCTAGATTCCTTGGAGGTTTGAATCGAGAAATTGCTCATCTTGTTGACAGAAATCCACCACCATATCTGGAAGATATGTATCATTATGCTCTCAAAATTGAAGACCAATTGAAGGAAGAAAAAGAGCATTCAAAAAGGTACACGTCACGAACTAGCATTTTTTCAAATTCTAATACTTGGAACAAGGATAGTTTTATGAATAAAAATGATTCGATGTCACCAAAAGGAAAGTTTGTGACTGCTAAAAGAGTGGAGGCTGAGAGTTTCAATGGTAAAATGAATGAAGCTTCAAAGACGGTAAAAGAGAAGTCTAGTTCTATTCAATGTTGGAAGTGCAAAGGATTTGGACACATGAGCAAAGAGTGTGTTAATGAAAAAGTTATAGTGATAGGGAATGGTATACTTGATTCAGATGATGAATGTGAGGATCATGATTCACAGCTTGTGGAAGAAATCGCCGCATATGATGATGAGTATGTTGAAGAAGGTAATTCCATATCTTTGATCACAAGAAAGGTACTCAATGTTCAAATCAAGGGAGAGAAATTTGAATATCAAAGGGAAAACTTGTTCCACACAAGATGTTTGATCAAAGCAAACCCATGCAGCTTGCTGATTGATGATAGTGGAAGTTGCACGAATGTGGTAAGCAGTTTCCTTGTAAAAAGACTTCAACTTTCTGTCTATCCACATCCAAAACCATACAAACTTCATTGGTTAACAAACAAAGAAGAAATTAAGGTGAATTCCCAAGCTCTTATTTCTTTTACTCTTGGAAGATATAAAGATGAAGTTCTTTATGATGTCGTACCAATGCATGCGGGGGACATCTTTATCGGCCGACCTTGGCAATATGATAGAAAGGTAACATTTGATGGTTTCATGAACAAGTATACTTTTACTTTGTGTGGGAAGAAATTTACTTTACTTCCATTGTCTCCATATGAAGTACATTGTGACCAATTGAAATTAGAGAAAAAAAGAACAGAATCTGAAGAACAACAGTGGAGAGAAGAAACTAAGGTAAAGGTGAGAAAAAAAAGTGAAAAAAAAAATTCAGTTCTTGTCCGGAAAGAACGATGAATTTGATTTGAGGACAAATCCTTTTAAAGAAAGGGGGGATGATATGAATCCAACAACTGATCACGTGCATGTACCCGAAGGACCGATTACAAGAAGCAAGGTTAAGAAGATTCAAGAGGCCTATACATTGCATCTTCAAAAGCTAGCTAGTGTACCGGTTGAAACAAGGACTTTTGTGCCCAAAAATCTTTATAGCATTCGCCTATCAAATCAAGAAGATAATGGAGTGGCTGATATTGGAAAATAATTAGAAGACTTGCCTTTGGTAGTTGAATTACCAATTAAGGAAATTATTAATGCTTTATTTGCTTCCTTTTATATTTAATAGCATTTATTAATAGTTTGTATGAATTGCCTTATATTCTTCAATTTGTATTTAATAGCATTTATTAGTGATTGGTGGCTGAACCATATTATGTTAGGGTTACCTTTTAGACCTATTTAAAGGCATGTAATACTCATGTTTGAGGGACTTTTAGTTGAATACAGAAAAAACCTTTGTGTTTTCTTGATACCCTTTTGGTGTTATTCTTTTTCAAATCTTGCTTTAGGTTTGATGTTTAAACCGATTCATTGAATTAGTTTTGATCAAGCTAATTCTGGAGTGAATTGTCTTGGTATCTAAGAGTGACCATCATAGATTCCAAGTTCGATCTAAGAGTCATTCATCTTCTAACCAGCTCTTGGTTGGAATCAATCCGTTAAGTTAGCTTTCTCTGTGAGCGTTTTGCAAGGATTCTAGAAGGACCTCTAGCTTTGCAAATTCCAGCATTGTAGGCGCTTATCATTTGGTATCAGAGCATTTGGTCGACGTTCTTTGGCCGCTCTAGAGGTGAAATATCTTTACTATTATTTTTTTTGTATCAATCTTGTTTCTCTCTCAGATTATCAAAAAAAAAAAAAAAAGTCAGCCTTTACATTCTTGACCTAGTACCAAAAGCCTACCTTTGAGTGTTAAACACGAGTGTCCCTGAGTGAAATTTTTGTGAGAAGTGTGGTGAGGTCCCTTGATAACAATGTCACATAATGGAGAAGCAGTACCACCAGTTCCAGATCTTAATACAACCATTCTTCAAGCAATTCAAGGTATGATGAAAATGATGATGGAAGATAGACAAGAAAGAAGGGCGCAACAACAAAGACAAGAACGAACATTACAAGAAGATGAAGGTATAGTAGTACAAGAAAGACAAGTTGATGGTAGATGGAGAGGAAGAAATAACCATGCAACTATTATGCAACCTAGAAGGATGGAAAGAGTACATGAAGATAGAGATGGGGGAGTTAAACTCAAAATCCCGCCCTTTTGTGGAACGGCAGATTCTGAGGCATACTTGCAGTGGGAAAGAAAGATAGAGCATGTGTTTGATTGCAACACCTATAGTGAAAATAAGAAGATGAGACTTGCTATTGCCGAATTTACCAATCATGCTAGTGATTGGTACCAACATCTCAAATCCGAGAGAAGAAGAAAAGAGGAGAATCCAATAGAGACATGGGAAGAACTTAAAGAAGTCATGAGAAAAAGGTATGCTCCAAAACATTATGAAAGAAATTTGAAAACTAAATTGCAAGGTTTGAGGCAAGGAACAAAAAGTGTGGCGGAATATTATCAAGAGATGGAAACTATGATGAAAAGAGCAAAGGTTAGAGAAGAAGAAGAAGATACCATGTCTAGATTCCTTGGAGGTTTGAATCGAGAAATTGCTCATCTTGTTGACAGAAATCCACCACCATATCTGGAAGATATGTATCATTATGCTCTCAAAATTGAAGACCAATTGAAGGAAGAAAAAGAGCATTCAAAAAGGTACACATCACGAACTAGCATCTTTTCAAATTCTAATACTTGGAACAAGGATAGTTTTATGAATAAAAATGATTCGATGTCACCAAAAGGAAAGTTTGTGACTGCTAAAAGAGTGGAGGCTGAGAGTTTCAATGGTAAAATGAATGAAGCTTCAAAGACGGTAAAAGAGAAGTCTAGTTCTATTCAATGTTGGAAGTGCAAAGGATTTGGACACATGAGCAAAGAGTGTGTTAATGAAAAAGTTATGGTGATAAGGAATGGTATACTTGATTCAGATGATGAATGTGAGGATCATGATTCACAGCTTGTGGAAGAAATCGCCGCATATGATGATGAGTATGTTGAAGAAGGTAATTCCATATCTTTGATCACAAGAAAGGTACTCAATGTTCAAATCAAGGGAGAGAAATTTGAATATCAAAGGGAAAACTTGTTCCACACAAGATGTTTGATCAAAGCAAACCCATGCAGCTTGCTGATTGATGATAGTGGAAGTTGCACGAATGTGGTAAGCAGTTTCCTTGTAAAAAGACTTCAACTTTCTGTCTATCCACATCCAAAACCATACAAACTTCATTGGTTAACAAACAAAGAAGAAATTAAGGTGAATTCCCAAGCTCTTATTTCTTTTACTCTTGGAAGATATAAAGATGAAGTTCTTTATGATGTCGTACCAATGCATGCGGGGGACATCTTTATCGGCCGACCTTGGCAATATGATAGAAAGGTAACATTTGATGGTTTCATGAACAAGTATACTTTTACTTTGTGTGGGAAGAAATTTACTTTACTTCCATTGTCTCCATATGAAGTACATTGTGACCAATTGAAATTAGAGAAAAAAAGAACAGAATCTGAAGAACAACAGTGGAGAGAAGAAACTAAGGTAAAGGTGAGAAAAAAAAGTGAGAAAAAAAAAATTCAGTTCTTGTCCGGAAAGAACGATGAATTTGATTTGAGGACAAATCCTTTTAAAGAAAGGGGGGATGATATGAATCCAACAACTGATCACGTGCATGTACCCGAAGGACCGATTACAAGAAGCAAGGTTAAGAAGATTCAAGAGGCCTATACATTGCATCTTCAAAAGCTAGCTAGTGTACCGGTTGAAACAAGGACTTTTGTGCCCAAAAATCTTTATAGCATTCGCCTATCAAATCAAGAAGATAATGGAGTGGCTGATATTGGAAAATAATTAGAAGACTTGCCTTTGGTAGTTGAATTACCAATTAAGGAAATTATTAATGCTTTATTTGCTTCCTTTTATATTTAATAGCATTTATTAATAGTTTGTATGAATTGCCTTATATTCTTCAATTTGTATTTAATAGCATTTATTAGTGATTGGTGGCTGAACCATATTATGTTAGGGTTACCTTTTAGACCTATTTAAAGGCATGTAATACTCATGTTTGAGGGACTTTTAGTTGAATACAGAAAAAACCTTTGTGTTTTCTTGACACCCTTTTGGTGTTATTCTTTTTCAAATCTTGCTTTAGGTTTGATGTTTAAACCGATTCATTGAATTAGTTTTGATCAAGCTAATTCTGGAGTGAATTGTCTTGGTATCTAAGAGTGACCATCATAGATTCCAAGTTCGATCTAAGAGTCATTCATCTTCTAACCAGCTCTTGGTTGGAATCAATCCGTTAAGTTAGCTTCCTCTGTGAGCGTTTTGCAAGGATTCTAGAAGGACCTCTAGCTTTGCAAATTCCAGCATTGTAGGCGCTTATCAATAATTGAGTTCAAATTTTGGAAAAAATATATTTTCTTATCAAAATTATAAATTTCTCCAATCTAATTCTCAAACAAATCATGGTCGAGTTTCAACACGAAACTTGTAGAAATCCTTTCCTGGAACATCGTAGTCAAATCGAACGATCCTATAACCAAAACTGACACTCATCTATCCTCTTACTAGGACTGGAGATAAATCTTTTGCCAAATTTTTCATTAAAGTGTCTGATTGGCTTCCTCTTTACTTTCTTGTTTTTCCTCCTTCCACAAAAATCCAAATTCTCCATTTCGAAAACCCTAATCTGGGACGTTTTAAGTCGTGCTAAACAAACCGAGTCATGGCCAACATTTTTCGAAACTTTTCTGGGGAATGATTAGGCTTGATGATTTATAATAGTATTTTGAAGAAATAGAGTCCATAAAACAGATAAAGAGTTCTTTAAATTGATATCCTAATATGGAATACCTAAACTGGGACGTTTGAAGTACGTGCAAAAAATACCAAGTAACGTTCAAAGTTTTTCAAAACTTTTGTGGGGAATGATTAAGCTTGATGATTTAAAATAGAATTTCGAAGAAATGGGGAGCATAAAACAGATAAAGAGTGCTTTATATCGAAACCCTAATTCAGAAACCCTAAACTCAGACGTTTTAAGTACGCGCTAAAAAAACCGAGTGACGTTCGACATTTTTAGAAACTTTTGTTGGCAGTGACTACGCATGATGATTTAAAATAGAATTTGAAAGAAACGGAGAGAATAAAACGGATCAAGAGTGCTTCAAATCGAAACCCTATTTCGGAAACCCCAAACTCGGACGTTTGAAATATGTGCTAAAAAAACCGAGTCACAGTCGACATTTTTCTAAACTTTTTTTGGGAATGATTGGGCTTGATTATTTAGAATAGTATTTCAAATAAACGGAGTGCATAAAACAGATAAAGAGTTCTTCAAATTGAAACCCAATTTCAGAAACCCTAAACTTGGAAGTTTGAAGTACGTGCTAAAAAACTGAGTCACAGTTGACATTTTTTGAAACTTTTGTGGGGAATAATTAGGGTTGATGAATTAGAATAGTATTTCGAAAAAACGGTGTGCATAAAACCGATAAACAGTTCGTCAAATCGATTCCCTAATTCAAAAAACCTAAACTCGGACATTTAAAGTACGTGCAAAAAATGCCAAGTCATATTCGACGTTTTTCAAAAATTTTGTAGGGGAATGATTAGGGTTGATGATTTAGAACAGAATTTCGAAAAAACGGGGAGCATAAAAAAGGTAAAGAGTGCTTCATATCGAAACCCTAATTCGGAAACCCTACACTTGGACATTTGAAGTACGTGCCAAAAAAAACCGAGTGACGTTCGAAGTTTTAATAAACTTTTGTGGGGAATAATTAGGCTTGATGATTTAGACTAGAATTTCGAAGAAATGGAGTGCATAAAACAGATAAAGAGTGCTTCAAATCGAAACCCTAATTCGGAAACCCTAAACTCGGACGTTTGAAGTACGTGCTAAAAAAACTGGGTCACAGTCAACGTTTTTCTAAACTTTTGTTGGGAATGATTAGGCTTGATTATTTAGAGTAGTATTTCGAAGAAACGGAGTGCATAAAACAAATAAAGAGTGCTTCAAATCGAAACCCTATTTCGGAAACCCTAAACTAGGACATTTGAAGTATGTGCTAAAAAACCGAGTCACAACTGACGTTTTTTGAAACTTTTGCGGGGAATGATTTGGGTTAATGAATTAGAATAGTATTTCGAAGAAACGGAGTGCATAAAACTGATAAAAAAAATGAGTGATGTTAAAAGTTTTTAGAAATTTTTATGGGGAATGATTAGGCTTGATGATTTAGACTTGAATTTTGAAGAAACGGAGTGCATAAAATAGATAAAAAGTGCTGAAAATCAAAACCCTAATTCGGAAACCGTAAACTCGGACGTTTGAAGTACATGCTAAAAAAACCGAGTGACGTTTGACGTTTTTAGAAACTTTTGTATGGAATGATTAGGCTTAACTATTTAGATTAGAATTTCGAAGAAACGGAGAGCATAAAACATATAAAGAGTGCTTCAAATCGAAACCCTACTTCGAAAACCCTAATCTAGGACGTTAGAACTACTGCTAAAAAATCGAGTCATGTTAGACATTTTTCGAAACTTTTGTGGGGAATGATTAGGCTTGATTGTTTAGAATAGTATTTCGAAGAAACGAAGTGCATAAAATAGATAAAGAGTGCTTCAAATCGAAACCTTGTTTCGATAACCTTAAACTGCGACGTGTGAAGTACGTGCTAAAAACCAATGTCACGGCCAACGTTTTTAGAAAATTTTGTGGGGAATGATTAGGGTTGATGATTTAGAATAGTATTTTGAAGAAACAGAGTGCATAAAACAGATAAAGAGTTCTTTAAATTGATATCCTAATTTGGAATACCTAAACTGGGACGTTTCAAGTACGTGCAAAAATTACCCAGTGACGTTCGACGTTTTTAACAACTTTTGAGGGGAATGATTAAGCTTGATGATTTAGAATAGAATTTCGAAAAAACGGGAGCATAAAAAAAATAAAGAGTGCTTCATATCGAAACCCTAATTCGGAAACCCAAAACTAGGACGTTTTAAGTACGTGCTAAAAAAACCGAGTGACGTTCGACGTTTTTAGAAACTTTTGTGGGGAGTGACTAGGCTTGATGATTTAGAATAGAATTTCGAAGAAACGGAGAGCAGAAAACTGATAAAGAGTGCTTTAAATCAAAACCCTATTTCGAAAACCCTAAACTCGGACGTTTGAAGTAAGTGCTAAAAAAACCGAGTCACGGTCGACATTTTTCTAAACTTTTGTTGGGAATGATTAGGCTTGATTATTTAGAATAGTATTTCGAAGAAACAGAGTGCATAAAACAGATAAAGAGTGGTGCAAATCGAAACCCTATTTCGGAACCCCTAAACTGGGACGTGTGAAGTACGTGCTAAAAAACAAAGTCACGGCCAACGTTTTTCAAAAATTTTGAGGGGAATGATTAGGGTTGATGATTTAGAATAGTATTTCGAAGAAACGAAGTGCATAAAATAGATAAAAAGTTCTTTAAATCGATATCCTAATTTGGAATACCTAAACTGGGACGTTTGAAGTACGTGGAAAAAATACCAAGTGACGTTCGACCTTTTTTAAAATTTTTGTGGGGAATGATTAGGCTTGATGATTTAAAAAAGAATTTTGAACACACGGGGAGAATAAAACAGATAAAGATTGCTTCATATCGAAACCCTAATTCGAAAACCCTAAACTCGGACGTTTTAAGTACGTTCTAAAAAAACCAAGTGACGTTCGACATTTTTAGAAAGTTTTGTGGGGAATGATTAGGCTTGATGATTTATAGTAGAATTTCGAAGAAACGGGAAGCATAAAAAAGATAAAGAGTGATGGTGTTAATATAACACATGCGGAAGCAATTTGGATTTTAGGCACTTTTAGAACATCAATTATTGTAAATAACTAGCATGTTCATAAGTATTAAAACTTAATGAGTTTAAATACTAACCTTTTGTAGTTCAAACTCCTTTTGCCTCACGAACCGGATTCGAACCACCACTAGTGTCTTCTTCACTATCCTCCGGCCTAGAACGGGATTGTGGAATCCGGTGAGTGACTAAACTTGGGAGGGATTTTGTATATGTGAAGAGAGTGTTTGTGAGAGGTTTTTCTCAAGGTTTTTCACCAAGATGAAGAAGACTTTCCATGTATCATGATCACTCTATTTAAAGAGTCATGTTTGCATGTTCATGCAAAATTGAGATCACAAAATTTTGACACTTAAAATTCCACTCAAATGTTTGGGATTATGTGGCAAGCATGCATGTTTGAGTTAACCAAATTTTGACACTCAAAATTCCACTCAATCTTGTGGGGTTTATTTTGCAAACATGCAAGTTTGGTTAAACCAAATTTTGACACCTCAAAATTCTACTAACATGGATTTTTCCATTAGATGAAAGTCAACATTTTGACTTTCATCATTTTAATTCAACAATGAATTTGAATAATGAATTTCAAATTAAAGTAACATTAAATGATTAATTAAACTATTTAATTAATATTTAATATTAATTCAAATGTCAATCCCAATCAATTCCGACACATAATTGATTAAGATATTTAAATCTTATTTAAATATCTCAGATTCTCCCTTTTTGTTTAATTCGTAAATAAAAAAAAATTGCGGTTAAATATATCGTATATATGTAACGCATATTCCCTAATTTGAATTCGAACACTTCAAACTCACTCATCCCACTGTTCTATGGTTTAGTCCGATATGAGCTAGCAGAGGGACCTAATGGACCTATAGATCATGGGCTCCAACGATCCAAGATTAACCGGTTAAACTCATCAACCTTGTTAACCAACATTCGTTAACTACTAGGACACTCCACTATAGCCTAGTAGTTGCACTCCCCTCACTATATATATATTTCTGTCCATTTGATATAACCATGATTAGTAAGTCGATCCTTCACAGCTTGTTCGTAACTCGAGCTGGGTCAATTTACCGTTTTACCTCTGAAGTTACTTCTTGTTCCTTATGTCTCACTGATTCTCTAATGAACAATTGGTTTGTGGTCCAACCAGTAAACCGAATCCCTCTCAGGCCAATGAGAGGGTGGGGCCCCTTGTTCAAGACCTGGAGTCAATGCTTAAGGGAACTACCTTTCTTCTATCCCTAAAAGTGGGTAGGAGTGAATTCCGTCTTGCACCCCACGTCCCCAGCCATTCACCCAGTCTTACCCCTAAAATGGGAGGCCTCTTGAGTCGGCGAACTAGAGCCACTCTCACCAATGCAAATCTAAGGATAATTCCGAATAAACAGGAGTTCGTGGTTAGCTCAGGATTAAAACCGAGTTACCTAGGTTATCGAATGAAAAGAAATTCAGTCTCAACAGTAAAAGACATTATAAAGTGAGAGTGATTTTCTTCATGGTCCGATCTTATGCAATACTCATTGCATAGGACGCCCCCACTCACATGTCTCCACATGAACAATGGAGTGATCACATTGTTTATATCATATACAAAAGTGGGCCACATCCATAGTGTCCCCAGAATAAGTTACTCAGCCTTATTCTTATATTATAGATCATTTTGACTATATACTTGAACTTGATCCACTCTTATGTCTCTACATATAGTTCAAGTAATCATACTATAGCCAGAGTGTTCTTAGTTTATTGGATTTAGATTAATGATCGTAAAGTTCACTTTATTTAATAATAATTTTTACTGAATAAACATCAATAATAACTTTATTGAAAATATAATATATCTTTGTTTACAAACTATGAGTTTTAGGACATAAAACCCAACAAAGAGTGCTTCGTATCGAAACACTAATTCGGAAACCCTAAACTCGGACGTTTGAAGTACGTGCTAAAAAAACCGAGTGACGTTCGACATTTTGAGAAACTTTTGTGGGGAATGATTACGCTTGATGATTCAGCATAGGATTTCGAAGAAACGGAGAGCATAAAACAGATAAAGAGTGTTTCAAATCGAGACCCTATTTTGGAAACCCTAAACTCAAACGTTTGAAAAACGTGCTAAAAAAACCGAGTCACGGCGGACGTTTTTCAAAAAAATTTTGGGGAACGATTAGGCTTGATTATTTAGAATAGTATTTCGAAGAAACGAAGTGCATAAAACGGATAAAAAGTGCTTCAAATCAAAACCCTATTTCAGAAACCCTAAGCTGGGACGTTTGAAGTACATGCTAAAAAACTTAGTCACGACTATAGTTTTTTCGAAACTTTTGTGGGGAATGATTAGGCTTGATGATTTAGACTAGAATGTTGAAGAAACGGAGTGCATAAAACAGATAAAGAATGCTTCAAATTGAAACCGTACACGACCCAGTCTACCCTCTGTAACTCAAATAGTACCAAAAATCTGGAGCTCGATCCACGTACTCAAAATCCTACTCGACCTGTTCACTAACCAATGAAATGGTGGAGTTAATATAACACATGCAGAAGCAATTTGGATCTTAGACACTCTTAGAACATCGATTATAGTAAATAACTAACATGTTCATGAGTATTAAAACAAGGTCTTGAAGTATTAACCCTTTGTAGTTCAAATTCCTTTTTCCTCACGAACCAATTATGAACCACCACTACTGTCTTTCCTACTATTCTCGGGCCTTAGAACGGGATTGTGGAATCCGGTGAGTGACTAAACTTGATAGGAATTTAATATATGAAAAGAGAGAGTTTTGAGAGAATTTCTCGAAGTTTTTCAAGCTTTCTTTCCATGTACATTGATCACTCTATTTATAGTCATAATTGCATGTTTGTGCAAATTTGAGATTACCAAATTTTGACACTCAAATTTGTAGGATTATGTGGCAAGCATGCAAGTTTGAATTAACCAAATTTTGACACTCATTATTTTTTTTTAGTTTTAATATAAAAACGATATTACAATTTTGAAAACTTGTATTCATATACAAATTTAATTTTTTTTCTTCATAATTTAAAATTTGCCGAGAACAACAATACACTTCATTATCAAATACATTTCATACAAAAAAAAAAAAGTAAAAGAAAAAAAAAAGAAAAAAAAGAAAACAAAAACAACAATCTTTTCATGTTATCCCATTATTTTTTATTTGTTCCTCAAGGATAATTCCACCAAAAGGAGGTAATAAAGCTTCTCTATCTTTTATGGATCCAGTTGTGAATCAATTCATCAACATTAGCTAGAAAGTTTCTCAAGTAAATTCCATCATCTTTAGCCGTCCAAATACAAGTTCCTAAAGTTCCATGTTTGCACCTATCACGGAGCCATAAGTGCTGTGTTTCAGGCCAAAAGCTTTCAAAAGAGACATGCATGTGGCGTCTCCAATTTGCACCAATAGAGGGTTGTTCCCCAAAAGTTAACCTTGAAGTTCCATTGGTAATCATCTCCATGATTAAGCAAACGATGATACCCCAAGTCATCGTCTTTAGACTGACAATGCACAAGCAACCTAAGTTTGCTTAGCCCGTAAACCACATGAATGTAATATCTAGAAGGTCCTGGTGGTGGTAACGCGACCCTTGGAACCTGAGCCCCAACTAAAGCCACCGTGAAAAGAAAGAAAACGACAATATTCTTTATCGTTTCCTAATCAACCTTTAGCTTAATTACCAATTTGTGTTGGACATGTGAATAAATATACATACTTATCGTACATGCAAGAAACTATGTAAATGCATGCTATGGTTGTAAAAAACTCAATCATTTAACTTATTTCGGTTATGCAACACAATTTAAGGTTAATTTTGGGATAATTTTAGAGATTTATTATTTTCGATAACAAAATTCCTTGAATAGATAATAGTTATTAGCCCAAGAATAATAAATATTTCATTGATTTTCAAAACACTTTCATAAAATGGACAACAAAATATGAATACTTTCCGGTAGAAATTATAAAATAGAGAAAGCAATTCATAGATTACATATGGTATAGCACCAAGTCCAACAAGGTATTAAATTCCCGTTTTATTGTTTAAGCTTGAACTTTCAAACTTTTTACGAGGGCCTTAGAAATTTTAAGGTGAGGTAGAACAGATAAGTTCAAAAAATTCTAGAACTATAGTTTCAAATACGAATTGCGCAAGACTTCTTTGTCAAGAATTACTCAATGCCGGTTCGGAGAACCATTATGGGGTTTTGATTTCATCATGTCACACCCTAAATCTCTAAGAAAAATTTTGCCAATCAATGTGTATAAAATAAGAGGGAAATCAAAATGTGTATTAATATATGCCAAATTCATCTAACGAGGGAAGGGGGAACGAGATACATGATTCCCTAGGTCCATAATTTCTCTATTACTTCTAAACTCTAGAGTACCCTCTCGTCACGATTAAGCAACCTACTTGTAGTCTCTCATCACATCTTAACCTAGCAGGGAACCAATTGTTTACTTTTGCCCTTAGAGTTTCCACACCCCTGATACAAAGACCTGGCTAGAAAACTTAGCCTTCGCAATGGTACAAGGTGGGGAAGAACATGGTGAGTGTTAGTCAGCTTGCATCCATGGGAGTGTTAACTGGTGAACCCATCCCATAGGCCATGAAGTAACCTATGGTGAGAGGGTGCTACCCCTCGGTACATGCCACCTAAACAAGTTACTCACTGATCCTACGTGCAGGGTAACTACTACCAAGCCTCGTGATAATGTCCTAAAACATGACGTGTCCACAATGCAGTGTAGTCGATCTACCACTGAGTAACAAGCCTTGGACACTGGATTGTCCGGTGTATGGCTAGTGCCATAAATCCTAGGGGGAGTGTCTTGGAGAATAAATCAATAACAGAATAAATACCTAGAAAGTATCAAGAACAAGAGAAAGATCTAGGTCTAGAACATGGATCAAGACCCTAGTTCTAAGTACAAGAACCAAGAACCAAGAACCATCGTACTAAGGCCCTTAAAGGATGACCAAGATTTTAGAATCCAAGGACCAAGGTCCTTAGAATAAATCATGATAAGAACTCCAAGTCAAGAACAAGTGGGCCTAAGTACTTACAATAAGAAACAAGAACAAGACAAGAAAGAGTGTGGTATCCCAGCATATCAACGACATGGTTGAGAGCCTACAAGCAGGCTACATACTAAGTCTTTGTACTCATTCCTTATTCTCCATTTTTTTCAAGTAAGGAGCTGGTCGAAGTCGGGAGTGGACTCTTGGGCAGGTGCCATAGAATAACCTCACCCGTCGTTCTCAACTCTTTTGTTTTAAAATGTTTTGAGTTCGTTTCTTATTTTGTGTTTTAAATATTGTAGGGCTGTAAATTACTTAGTGTAACGCCCCTAATTTTCCCCACCCTAATTAGCGACGTTACCTTATACTCGTCAAATCAACAGGAAAAGGGCTCACATGGGACAGTCTCGCTAACGAAAATGCATTCATCAATTTAAGCAGTTCATACCTAGAAAATCAATTGCGACAACCTAGCCTAGAAGAAAATCAACAGAGACTAAACAAACACTTCGCAAAACTAAGAACTCAAGAGAACCCAACAGGCGCTACGGCACGACAAACCCTCCTCAAGATTTCCATGGCCCTTCGCCTCCTCCACCGTCACCCGTACATGGGAGCCTTGCCCTTTCCTGAAAATATTGGTAGCACGTGGCTTGAGTATTATATAAAATACTCAGTAAGTCGCCCCACTGTTGGGGTTAAGCATATATTCATACATTCGGATACAAGCAGTCGCACACAGTACATCTACACGTCGCACATGATACACATACAAGACGCACGCAACACACATACATGTCACACAAAAATACCCATACAAGTCACACAGAAACACCCATACATGTCACACATCGTTACCATACATGCCGCACACTGCTAGACGAACGGAACTGGGAGAGAGGTCTGTCTTCCATTCCTTCCCATGGCCTTAGGCCCTTGCCTTGTCCGGGCGGGGGTGGATGCATGGTAATGTTCCACACATGGCCCACGTGTGTGACTGTGGGCCCACCAGGCGAGCTCGCAAGCGAGCTCCCTGGGCCTGGCTTGGTCGGGTATGTATGACATACAATACCGGACGCCACAGACAAGGAGGGCCTGCATGATATCGTGGCGAACACAATATTGAATATACGCATCCTTCCCATCAGTAGCATAACGGGGGAGTGCCCCAAGTTCATAACCATAGCATTACACCTACGACGCTCCATCCCCTCGCCGCATTACATAGCATAACCGGGTTCACAGTAGGCAAGCATATCATAGCATAACCGGGACCACATTGAGCAAGCATATCCTAACATACTAGTCATCTTATTCATGGCATGTGGGGTTCTCATTACAATCATGACATGTCAACCAAGCTCATCATACATACAGGGCGACAAAACGCGTCACAACATCATATTCCTAAACATGGCATACATAGCAATTCACTTCCTAAACATGGCATACATAGCAATTCACTGCAAGAATCACATACATAAACAAAGCATGCATATAGCATTTCACGGCAAGAAACATCCAACCTAACATACAGCAACAACATATGGTGCATGCAAGGGCCACAGGGCACGCACCAACATACACAATAACTAACGCCAACAGTAAGGTTACTTACCTCCTTGGCCTTGACCGAAGTCGCCCACAACGCTAACTCCAGCGCCTAACTACCTTCTCAAATGGTTGAAACGAGGGCGGAGATGGCTTCGGAAGGGTCGAAAACCTAGGAATCGGTATACTATTCGGATGTCGAGCCGCCAAGCCGCACTTGGCCGAACCGGAGGTTCGCGAAGCCGCCGGTGGAGCAGAAACCGATGGCTGCGACGAACACCGCCGGCGCAGGGTTTCTGGAACGCCTCCGGCTTGGGCCACAAAGGGGACGAGGCTCTGGGGTGGTGTCCGAACGCGAGCTGCACGCCGGCTGAGAGGTCTCGCCGAATGCTGGGGAACCCGCGCCTGCGCTGCGTCTCCCTCGTCCAAAGGTCCCGACGGTCCAACTCGCAGGGCTTGGCTATCGTCGCCGGTGGATGCGTCGTCGCTCGTCCGTTCTCCAGTGGCGCGTTGGCTTCCTCTTGCCTCCCCCCACACTAGCGCCCCCTTCTCCCTAAAGGCGGTGGCCACCCCTAGGGTTTACGGGAACCCTAGTGGATCCCGCCGAAATCTCGTGATTTTCGGCGGGGGCCCCTTTTTTTTTTTTTTTTTTTTTTTT